>NW_027127273.1:0-7500 GCF_037325665.1 Littorina saxatilis
GAGAGAGAGAGAGAGAGAGAGAGAGAGAGAGAGAGAGAGAGAGAGAGAGAGAGAGAGAGAGAGAGAGAGAGAGAGAGAAAGCCAGTCTCTAAGAGCCGTCGTCAAGAGCGAGTCTCTAAGAGCCGTCGTCAAGACCATATCGACTGACTGGAGGGGCGTGGCCAGTCTGTGCTGGGAATGTCACTGGTCTAAGCCCTATGCTGTCAATGTCAGCTTCAGTTTGTTATACTCATGGAGTCGTCACGGACGACCGTTGCATGAATACAGTTCAGCACATTCTAACAGGCTGTCTTGACTTGAGGCCAAAGTCGACACCGCAAAGTTCTTTACCAAACATTAAAGTGCATCTAAACCCAAATTTTCAAACAAAAACTCTTACATGTATTACCAATGCAAACATACACTCATATGTGTTCCATCCCCACCACTCAAAAGGCCCAAAGACGCGAGTAGCTCACGCAGCGAGTGGGAAAACCCCGTCAAAGCTAGCAGCGTGCCAGCCTTCTGCTGAAACAAAACGATGATGCTAAAAATAGATTTTCTCCACTGATGACGTAGTAAGGGGAGCAGCCGCCACAGCTGCGAGCACTTGGTCTTGGATCAAGCTGCCAGTGGTGTTGTTTACGGCTGTAATATTACCTCGGCAAACAAGCAAGGAATAATTAAAGTACTCAGGGGTTTTCTAAAGTCCCTCACTGACATAAGGAGAGCTTGGATTAACTTTGTGAAAACTTCCAGAAAAGATTTTTCACAACCAAAAGACAACCAAGTTGTATGCGGACAGCATTTTGCCGACGATGCATTTGCAGACGAGTTCACAGCACTCTTGTTCGAATTCGAACTCGGTTATCGTCCAAAACGGAGGTAGAAGGAGGATGCTGTCCCGTCAGTGATGCCACTAACGTGCATCGATGTTCAGAAGAGATTGAATGCAGCAAAAAAAGACAGTGGAGACGGCTGACGTAGAATCTAACCGGAGAAAGAGGCGACGGAAACGAGAAGTTATGAAGGCAAGTGCGGCTCGATTTGTTTGTGTACCCCAAACACACCTCCTTCTCATATTATACTTGGGAATGTACTGCAGGTAAACAATGCTCTTCTCTGAAGATGGGTGAAAGTATGAGATAGACAGAGAGGGTGAGGGAGAATCAGAGACAGGAGGGAAGAAAGGGTACATTATTTATAATATATATAGGTTACACACTCCGAGTTCTGAATATCGTGCATATTTTCCCTAGGGTCGATTTTCAGGTATTACCGAGCCTCTGGCGAGGTAATACCTGTAAATCGACCCGAGGGAAAATATGCACGATATTCAGGACGAGGTGTGTAAGCTTTTTATCCCATTACTCCGACGTTTTCATTTAAAAACCTAACTTTTTGACACAAACTTTGCGAGTGCCTGTTTACTGCTCATCAAACCTTCTGCCACCGAAAATCGTGTCATGATATTCATGTGCGAAACGAGTCCCCTTTTGTCTTTTTGTTTCCAGGATTTGAATGCATTTGATACTGTGCAGTTACCGGCTGGTTTCAGTCGGATACCCGAGCTGTCATTCGTCAAAACTGCGAAAGACCGCATTTTGATCATCTTCGCTTCACAGCTAGCGACGGGAGAGAATGATACCCGAAGGGAAGTAACTCATTTTGGACCTGAGTTCAGCGGGATTCGAAAGATCGCGTGTGTGATTTTACAAGCGATGAAGATGATTGCTGAGTTTGTGCTTATTCGAGCCTTTGTGCTTCAGTGTTCAAATTTGTATTACCTACTTCTTCAATCGTCACTTACTGATTTAGGTGAGCCTAACTTTGATGTCTGTCGTTGTCTTAGGCGAGGTATCTGTCTTGGGGAAAACGGCGCACCACTGTCGAGTTGTTTTTATGCGGCAACGCATGTAGCCTAGTGGTCTCTGTATGTCCAAGATCCGACCTTCTTCGCCACCTTTTATTCTAACAGTATCACCAACTTTGAAAATGGCAATTTCCATGCCGGTCAACTTGAGCCGAAGATACTACATGTATAGCAAACGACAGATCCTGCAGCAGAGGGTGCGTATCGCTAGCGCTAGTGAGACGCACCGGCCTCAGACGATAGATCTGTAGCAGACGACTGATGAGACAGCCTTGTTCTGTTGAACCATATTTAGCAATCAATGCTCTAAAAGCGATAACAAATGAACAAAACTATAAGCATACTGTTTTAGTGTAAGTTTTATTTTGTCGCTCAAGATTTTGAATCAGGATGCTCTTGGGATTGATCTAAGCGGTTGCCCATGATTGAAGCGTACCTCGTTACGACAACTTTACTAGAGTTGTGCGCCTTGAATCACTGTGTGTCTCTGTCGCTCTCTCTCGTGCTCTCTGTCTCTCTCTCCGTCTCACCGCGTCGGACAACTCATAATCTTCACTCAGCTCTATTCACCCAAACAGATTATGTACATTCTTTGTTGTTTTCTTTATTTCTTCAATGATAATGTTTGTAGATCGTTAGACAAACGTCAGTTCGACTTTTATACCGCAGAATATCTCAATCGTTTTGCTGAAAAAAAAGTAGTCCCGAGTTAACGATAAATATGCAGATGACCTCTTTAAATTATTCAGTTGTACTCTGAGACCAAAGACAAAGACCAATGACAGGTGAGATCGAGACTCGGTTGTGATGGATAATTCATATGGTTGTGATGGATAATCCAAAATAATCCCCTCCTCAGCTAACAGAGACAAAGAGGCAGGTCATGGGATAAATGAGGTTATACATGTATAAATGTATACACGTTTTGAATTTGAAAGTCATTGATTCAGTGCCTTTGAATTGTTGTCGTGTTTTCAGGCTGTTCCTTGCAGCTCTGCATTACAATGAAAATGGGGACATAGGTGATGCGCTTGATGAACGAGGAAGGAAATCCACATGTGATAATGTATATGAACATCTAGGGTTGTTTTCAGTATTGTTGATAACATGTTTTGTTTGATTAAGGGTATTCAGCTGGTATTTCCTTGTTTTTCACTACCTTTTTTATTCATGTTTTTGATATGCCTTGACCGACGAGGTAATTTTATAGACGAAAAGGAATCGGTGTTTTATTTGTATAACTGTGTTTTAATTTTAAATGTTTCAAGCGCAAAAAGCATAATTGTAAAGTTATGATGTTTCGCTATATAAATGCTCATTTATTATTATATTATTATTATTATTCCCAAAAGCAAAGAAAGGAGAGTACAGTGTGAGAAAGTCCAAAGGGCCACCAACTTACGGTAAGTTACACGCAGGGTAACTACAGACTGCTGTTTTTTAGCACACACACACAAGTAAAGATACTAATCTTTTCTCATACTCATATTTTTGTTCAGAATTCTGGAAATGTGCACAGTATGTAAACACACACACACACACACACACACACACACACACACACACACACACACACACACACACACACACACACACACACACACACACACACACACACACACACACAACTGCAGAGGGGAAAAGGCACAGAGAGAAAGATTACATTTACAGACTATCAATATTTTCCCAGTTGGGTATCCCCTATAACTGCAGCATTCTTCTTAGTTTATGCATTTCTGCAAGCATAAAAACTGAACTTGGTTCAGTACTGATAATGTCTTTTCACGACTATCTCATCCTGAGCTATTCATCGTTACATTTACAGGTTACGTGTCAAGACTGTGTCAACATCTCTGAGAAGCTGACCGAGAATCCAGGGGACTCACAAACTTCTCTCCCTGCGAAATTTCGTGACATACCTGACTCTTTGGCCGCTGCATACCACCACCCATTCAGAGAAAAAGCTGCTGCAACCTACAGTACAAGATACCCTAATTAACTGATCCCACATTTTCCCACCGCTGTTGACATCAACCACATACAGAACAAAATTCACTTGAATGGGATTACTGTTTTATTTTATAAGTGATGCATTTTATTCTAATTAAAACATACATTTTCATTTTACTATTTTCATGGAAGCTCGGGCCACTCAAATCCTCTGTAAGTATCCTCGGAAGGAAATGCATTTCTGATGGCCCGTACCGCACATGAAGGTAGAGGTATCCTGACTTTCCTCCCTAGCACACCATGACACCACCTCACCAACTGTCGGTATCCTATGTAGCGGTTCTTCCTGGAAAATAAAAAAAAGAATCTGTGACATTAGGGTTTGTTGTGTACTCCAGCAGAGGGTTCTTAAAAATTGTGTGGAGAGTGGAGGGAGGAACACTTGTTCCTTGTGTATACAGGATTGACTAATGAGGGAATGGCTTGTTTCATGGTTGTGTGTGCGTGTATGTGTGATATTGTCTTTCATGACAAGATCCCTGTAAATCTTTAATTTTACCTCACTTCTATGTTTATAAACTAATAAAGATATTTCCAAAAATGGTGTTTTCTTTCCAGCATTAAGTTTATCTTGTTTCACACAAAGAGTATAAACACTGATTCACTTGTGGACTTCAGTGTGGAAAGATCTCAGGATACAATTTTCATTTTTACTGTTGATACTGATGAGTGTTGTGTATACTATTTCTGCACATGTTTGTTTGTTTTATAATTTGATTGTTGTTGTCCTTGTTTTTGTAATTGACCAACTTCCAACTTTGTCATTTATTAAGAGACGAAGATCAAGGATTGCTTTACACCTGCTAATTAAAACAAACAATCTTCTGTCACCTTCTTCTTCAGGCGTGTGAATGAATGGATGAATATGTTTGTATGTCATGTGGAACAAACCTAGAAGTGTCTGCCACAACATTTTAGAATTTCCAGAATAGTTTTTACAATGTCACAAGTAGAAATAACGTTAATCCCAACTCATGAAATTAAAAAGCACATGTTTGGTAAAGAAAGATAAGATTTGTCACTTACTCCTCAAGAGTAGCCTGGAAAGTGCCATGCTCCTGTCGGTACTGGTAATATGCTGTCTCCAGCACATCTGTGTTCAGGCAGACGCTTTGAAAGGCTGGGAGCTGCGTGATGCATGTAATGCCAGGGTCTTTGAGAGGTCTGCAAATATAACACTATTGTTATAACTTATTTTTAACTATAAATTAAGTATAAGAATTAAACTTCTAAACGCCACGATGAAGTTTAAAGGCTTTACAGACTAGTACATGTACTAGTAATGAATAGCCATTAACCTCTACATCTATATATATGTTAAATTTACAAAAGAGTCACACCTTCCCTTTGCTCTTTTCATAACATGTTATAATAAAATTAAATAATGATAGCCTCATTCTTCCAAACCAATAACATGCCAAGTGAAAAGATATACATACCTGCGACTGTTCAGCTTCTCCATGATTTTAGTAGACTCAGTGCAGCAGTTGCATTCCTCCACTTTCTCCATCACCACACAGTTGCCACATTCACACCTGAAAGTAGCACAAACTTCACTTGAATCATTCGTCTCCATTCTTCGACTAAGTATTGTGAATGTGCACATGTGGGAAGTATTCTTAGATTTCACTTGAAAGAAACAATAAGATTAATTCCAAAAATGTAACTTGCCACTGCTCTCTTCAGAAAGAAAAAAACACCGCTAGAAACGTAAACAATGAGACTTTCGCCTTCGTATCATCGTATGACTTACTCAATCTACACGGTAAACGTGAATTCGTTACTCACCAGTCTGTGTTCCCAAGGCGATATACGCCGTTGTTGTCAGCAAAATGATTATTTTCCTCCACATTCCTCTCATGTTCTTGTGCTGGAGGCTCGAACTGATACGGTACAACGCGATTGTTGTTCCACAAGTTGCCTGCACCACGAGTGTCCGCCATTTCGCTCTGTTCCCCTCAGTACGTCACAAGTTACCAGCTGGCGCTTCGGTAGTTCTCGGGTTTTCTCGGCAAAGTCCGGATTAGCAAATTTAGCTCGCATGTCGGTGGGCGTTTCCTTGCGAACGACTAAGCGCTGAGCGGTTTCAGTGCCGAAAAATGCCATAACTGGAAACCCTATTCACACACTCAAAACTTTGTTTGGAGGGTTTAGACGCACTTTAAGTGCCAACACTTGCATGACCCAACTTCCTGAAGTAGACTTCGCCAAACTGATTGACCTGAGGCTTGACGTTACTCACCAATAATGTGGTGGCCAAGACTGAGGCTTGACGTTACTCACCAATAATGTGGTGGCCAAGACTGAGGCTTGACGTTACTCACCAATAATGTGGTGGCCAAGACTGAGGCTTGACGTTACTCACCAATAATGTGGTGGCCAAGACTGAGGCTTGACGTTACTCACCAATAATGTGGTGGCCAAGACTGAGGCTTGACGTTTCTCACCAATAATGTGGTGGCCAAGACTGAGGCTTGACGTTACTCACCAATAATGTGGTGGCCAACACTGAGGCTAGACTTTACTCACCAATAATGTGGTGGGCAAGACTGAGGCTTGACGTTACTCACCAATAATGTGGTGGCCAAGACTGGGCTTGACGTTACTCACAAATAATGTGGTGGTCAAGACCGAGGCTTGACGTTACTCACCAATAATGTGGTGGCCAAGACTGAGGCTTGACGTTACTCACCAATAATGTGGTGGCCAAGACTGAGGCTTGACGTTACTCACCAATAATGTGGTGGCCAAGACTGAAGCTTGACGTTACTCACCAATAATGTGGTTGCCAAGACTGAGGCTTGACGTTACTCACCAATAATGTGGTGGCCAAGACTGGGCTTGACGGTATTCACCAATAATGTGGTGGCCAAGACTGAGGCTTGACGTTACTCACCAATAATGTGGTGGCCAAGACTGAGGCTTGACGTTACTCACCAATAATGTGGTGGCCAAGACTGAGGCTTGACGTTACTCACCAATAATGTGGTGGCCAAGACTGAGGCTTGACGTTACTCACCAATAATGTGGTGGCCAAGACTGAGGCTTGACGTTACTCACCAATAATGTGGTGGCCAAGGCTGAGGCTTGACGTTACTCACCAATAATGTGGTGGCCAAGACTGAGGCTTGACGTTACTCACCAATAATGTGATGGCCAACACTGAGGCTAGACGTTACTCACCAATAATGTGGTGGCCAAGACTGAGGCTTGACGTTACTCACCAATAATGTGGTGGCCAAGACTGAGGCTTGACGTTACTCACCAATAATGTGGTGGCCAAGACTGAGGCTTGACGTTACTCACCAATAATGTGGTGGCCAACACTGAGGCTAGACTTTACTCACCAATAATGTTTTGGCCACGACTGAGGCTTGACGTTACTCACCAATAATGTGGTGGCCAAGACTGGGCTTGACGGTACTCACCAATAATGTGGTGGCCAAGACTGAGGCTTGACGTTACTCACCAGTAATGTGGTGGCCAATACTGAGGCTTGGCGTTACTCACCAATAATGTGGTGGCCAAGACTGAGGCTTGACGTTACTCACCAATAATGTGGTGGCCAAGACTGAGGCTTGACGTTACTCACCAATAATGTGGTGGCCAAGACTGAGGCTTGACGTTACTCACCAATA
>NW_027127273.1:12500-30000 GCF_037325665.1 Littorina saxatilis
AGAGAGAGAGAGAGAGAGAGAGAGAGAGAGAGAGAGAGAGAGACAGAGACAGAGACAGAGACAGAGACAGAGAGACAGAGAGAGAGACAGAGACAGAGACAGAGACACAGAGAGAGAGAGCGAGAGAGAAAGAGACTCTAAGAGCCGTCGTCAAGACCATATCGACTGACTGGAGGGGCGTGGCCAGTCTGTGCTGGGAATGTCACTGGTCTATGCCCTGTGCTGTCAATGTCAGCTTCAGTTTGTTATACTCATGGAGTCGTCACGGACGACCGTTGCATGAATACAGTTCAGCACATTCTAACAGGCTGTCTTGACTTGAGGCCAAAGTCGACACCGCAAAGTCCTTTACCAAACATTAAGTGCCAACACTTGCATGACCCGACTTCCTGAAGTAGACTTCGCCAAGCTGATTGACCTGAGGCTTGACGTTACTCACCAATAATGTGGAGGCTAAGACTGAGGCTTGACGTTACTCACCAATAATGTGGTGGCCAATACTGAGGCTTGACGTTACTCACCAATAATGTGGTGGCCAAGACTGAGGCTTGACGTTACTCACCAATAATGTGGTGGCCAAGACTGAGGCTTGACGTTACTCACCAATAATGTGGTGGCCAAGGCTGAGGCTTGACGTTACTCTCCAATAGTGTGGTGGCCAAGACTGAGGCTTGAGGTTACTCACCAATAATGTGGTGGCCAAGACTGAGGCTTGACGTTACTCACCAATAATGTGGTGGCCAAGACTGAGGCTTGACGTTACTCACCAATAATGTGGTGGCCAAGACTGAGGCTTGACGTTACTCACCAATAATGTGGTGGCCAAGACTGAGGCTTGACGTTACTCACCAATAATGTGGTGGCCAAGACTGAGGCTTGACGTTACTCACCAATAATGTGGTGGCCAAGACTGAGGCTTGACGTTACTCACCAATAATGTGGTGGCCAAGACTGAGGCTTGACGTTACTCACCAATAATGTGGTGGCCAAGACTGAGGATGTTTGTGACTGTGTGTTCCCTGGCATCCCTGGCCTTCACTATCTCTTGACGGCAGTAGTGTCCAGTTTACATTACTGACGAGTTAAGTATCATGTGTATTCTCTGAGTGACAAGTTTTTGCTCGCCTTTGCTTCATTTAGTATATACATTATTGGATAACATAACATCAATCACAAACAAATAGAAATCAATTCGTCTATTGCTAGACATTATTACATAAACCATATTTTCTAAAGAACATAACAGTAATAGAACATGTGCCCGCTTGTCTAGAGAAACCGCGATCACAATCCCAGGACGGGTACATAAGGAGAAATCTAGTAATCCCAGACGACAGCTTTCTATGTGTCGCTTTCAAATCACACCGTATTCACGTCTGAGTGAAAGCAGACAGTGTTTGGGATTGAACTAGTTCTCTCTGCGCTTATCTCTCTTAAACCATTTAATGTATTGCAAATCGCAAGTCCAAAATACATTTGTTTAGAATCGTGAAGGGAACACCCCGTTGAAAAGCTTTTGACTGAACTTAGAATAAAGATTGTTGATCATTTGAGAGAGAGAGAGAGAGAGAGAGAGAGAGAGAGAGAGAGAGAGAGAGAGAGAGAGAGAGAGAGAGAGAGAGAGATGGAGAGAGAGAGACAGAGACAGACAGACAGACAGACAGACAGACAGGCAGATAGACAGAGAGAGACAGACAGAGAGACAGAACAAACGAACGAATTGTTTACTGCGTAGGCCGTCGGCCCATTGCAAAAAGGGAACAGTGGGCTCGGGAAATGAACTCGAAAAATACAGGGTGCCGAAAATACACAATAGTTGGAAATTCCGACTGTTGGAACAACGCGTCACGGATACCTGTCAGTGTCTTTTCTCCAATTGTAACTTGTTTCACTGGATCATTCACGATAGGGGGTGGGGGTTGGCGGACCCGTAACGGACTATTATACTCTCGATTTTCTTGTTTTGTAAAGCATTGAGTATAGAAATACGCTGCCAGGCAACTTTCATTGAATATTCTGGAATCAGACATAATTATGTTATAAGTCAAATCACACACAGTGGGATCAACTTGAACATCTTTCGACAATAGCGTCGTGTTTACATATTATTGTTCACTCTGACTGACAGTAGCGTCGTGTTTACATATTATTGTTCACTCTGACTGACAGTAGCGTCGTGTTTACATATTATTGTTCACTCTGACTGACAAGTTTTTGCTCGCTTGTGCATAATTAATTATACTTGATTATTGGACAAGAAAAATAATAATGCAATAGACCAATCCATCGATTGCTGTACATGAGTACACGAACCCACGTAAAAGGCAGAGCATGCAAAATCTGCATGTCCCCGCTTGTTGAGAGAAACCGCGAGAAAAATCCCCAGACGAGTACATAAGGAAAGATCTATAGCGATCTCATAGGACAGCCTATACTGTGTGCCGCTTTGAAATCACACCTGGCACTTTATTCAATTTTGACAGAAAGGCTACAATGACGGCGATTGAAGTCCTTGTCCCTTTTAGAATCTTGCTCAAAAGCAGACTCTGTAAAAAGTGTTCACTGATTGTAGATCGCACATTGTCAAGTACACACGGTGTGGAAGAGCTGAACATTGACAGGGTGACCGACTTCCTTCGCTTCTTGGCTGTCACACTTAACGTGTGCCTGTGGGTTTGGGTTACCAAGAGAGAGAGAGAGAGAGAGATAGAGAGAGAGAGAGAGAGAGAGAGAGGGAGAGAGAGAGAGAGAGAGAGAGAGAGAGAGAGAGAGAGAGAGAGAGAGAGAGAGAGAGAGAGAGAGAGAGCGAGTCTCTAAGAGCCGTCGTCAAGACCATATCGACTGACTGGAGGGGCGTGGCCAGTCTGTGCTGGGAATGCCCCCTGTGCTGTCAATGTCAGCTTCAGTTTGTTATACTCATGGAGTCGTCACGGACGACCGTTGCATGAATACAGTTCAGCACATTCTAACAGGCTGTCTTGACTTGAGGCCAAAGTCGACACCGCAAAGTCCTTTACCAAACATTAAGTGCCAACACTTGCATGACCCAACTTCCTGAAGTAGACTTCGCCAAACTGATTGACCTGAGGCTTGACGTTACTCACCAATAATGTGGTGGCCAAGACTGAGGCTTGACGTTACTCACCAATAATGTGGTGGCCAAGACTGAGGCTTGACGTTACTCACCAACAATGTGGTGGCCAAGACTGAGGCTTGACGTTACTCACCAATAATGTGGTGGCCAAGACTGAGGCTTGACGTTACTCACCAATAATGTGGTGGCCAAGACTGAGGCTTGACGTTGCTCACCAATAATGTGGTGGCCAAGACTGAGGCTTGACGTTACTCACCAATAATGTGGTGGCCAAGACTGAGGCTTGACGTTACTCACCAATAATGTGGTGGCCAAGACTGAGGCTTGACGTTACTCACCAATAATGTGGTGGCCAAGACTGAGGCTTGACGTTACTCACCAATAATGTGGTGGCCAAGACTGAGGCTTGACGTCACTCACCAATAATGTGGTGGCCAAGACTGAGGCTTGACGTCACTCACCAATAATATGGTGACCAAGACTGAGGCTTGACGTTACTCACCAATAATGTGGTGGCCAAGACTGAGGATGTTTGTGACTTTGTGTTCCCTGGCATCCCTGGCCTTTACTATCTCTTGACGGCAGTAGTGTCCAGTTTACATTACTGACGAGGTGTATTCTCTAAGTGACAAGTTTTTGCTCGCCTTTGCTTCATTTAGTATATACATTATTGGATAACATAACATCAATCACAAACAAATAGAAATCAATTCGTCTATTGGTTGACATAATTACATAAAACCATATTTTCTAAAGAACTTAACAGTGGTAGAACATGTGCCCGCTTGTCTAGAGAAACCGCGATCAAAATCCCAGGACGGGTACATAAGGAGAAATCTATTAATCCCAGACGACAGCCTTCTATGTGTCGCTTTCAAATCACTCCTGGCAATGAATTCACTTTTGAATGAAAGCAGACAGTGTCTGCGATTGAACTAGTTCTCTCTGCGCTTATCTCTCTTAAACTATTTATTTTACTTCAAATCGCAAGTCCAAAATAAAGTTGTTTAGAATCGTGATGGGAAAAACCCGTTGAAAAGCTTTTGACTGAACTTAGAATAAAGATTGTTGATCATTTGAGAGAGAGAGAGAGAGAAAGAGAGAGAGAGAGAGAGAGCGAGAGAGAGAGAGAGAAAGAGAGAGAGAGAGAGAGAGCGAGAGACTGAGAGAGAGAGAGATGATGATGATGATGATGATGATGATGATGATGATGATGATGATGATGATGATGATGATGATGATGATGATGATGATGATGATGATGATGATGGAACTTTATTTTTCAAGGATAGAGGTTTAAGGCGACGCCTTTTCTTACAACCGGTCCTTACTTCTAATACAAATGTCTAATAAATGATAAACAAGTAAAGCAACATGACAAATAAACAAATTAAACGAACGACCCAGCAAATAATCGACAAGTAAGCAAACAAGCAAATAAACACAAACAACAAAATGACAAAGTAAGTGTTACGCATTATAGTAACATTGGATTTTATTTCCATGGGTGACACCCTTAAGTCATTTCCTTGCGAGACGGAACGCCGTAAAGAGAAATGACGTCAAAAGCGTGACGTCAAAAAGGAAGAATGACACAGAGGAAAACACGAGGTTGGAAATGGTTATGATAGATCTCTACGCCTACACCGTATGAAAGATTATTAGATTTGCAAATTCATACGATGATTTCTATCAATAAAGACTTGAGATATTTGTCTTTTGTATTTCGCGTTAAAAGATGTATGGAAGAGTTGTTTTATTGAATTGTTTTGAGACACGTGCGAAGGCCTATATTCGTAGCGTAGAGTTTTACTTTGAGTCCATTCACCAAGATCAGTTGATTCTCGTTCCATTTTGGAGAACAATTCAAGTTTTTTTTCGGGAGTTATGTTTTCATCACAAACCTGAATTATGCAGGTTTAGATGCGGTTTAGATGCTGTTTAGATGCTGGTTAGATGATCGTGTAGATGCAAGCTGGAGATGAATCGGACGCCAACTGAGAGAGAGATGGAACCGTGTTAAAGAACTGATATCACCGTTCACCCCATCGCCGAGATATCCAGGGCATCATCATCGTCATTCACCTCATCGTCGAAGACATCAAGGGCATCCTCAACATCGTTCGTCACATCATCAAGGACATCATCATCACCGTTGAACTCATCGTCAAGACATTAAACCTTAAAGACATCATCTTCATCACCGACGCCGTGTATAAACACTCCGAGAGCTTACAGTCGCTCATTTCGGCAAGATCAAACCTCTCACACCTGATCCTTGACCTGTAGTGCCGAGTACGTCGATGCATGAAGATGAGTAACCAAAATTAAAGCCGTTTTTCACTCATTGTAGTTGTGTTCGTCCAGTTGCTTCCAGTGTTTATTCTTTCTGTCGATACTTTTGAGTCTGTCTATCGTTCAATTAAGTTAAAAGGAACCACGCATATCACTAACTATAAAAGCGAACAGCCGCCAAATAATCATACCCTAGACAACATTAACAAAATTCGAGATTCAATCTTGAAAGAGCCGGACACGTGAAAATCCTCCCATCGGATTGTGACATATTGGTTGCCTCGTCCGGGATAGGCTATTTCGTTTAGATACATGTGAAGAAATTGTCTTGTGTGGTTTGTGTGTATTCATTGATCATTCATTAGTTAAGTAATTAGTATATGTTTATTTGTGTATTTATTTAAAGGAAAACTATAGTGTAGTATGGGTAAAAACTCACTGTAGATCACATCCTTAATGAAGGTAAACTAAATAACACAACCTTACTGAAGGTAAAAACAAAATGTAACTCTCGAGGAAAAAAAACAAACTGGAAAGTGAAAGTTAGATCACTTTCATCTATCTGTAGATCTAGTTCTAGCAGGTAGGATTAGTTGGCAACATTCTGTTGGGGAACGGCTCAAATTCCTTTCTAAGTAGAACCAACGAAACAAAAAGGAAGTCGAAATGGAGATATTTCGCAAAAACATTTTGAACTAGTTTATTTACGTTCACGCACATGGGAAAAGTCATTTGACTATTTGTGGTGACAGATTCAATGGACAGAGTCTGAGTATCTAGCTAATAAACTATTCATAATATTGAAGATCACGGATACTTTCTTAGTGTTGAAATTAGCTACTTCAATTAGTTCTAAGAAATTTTCTAGATAGAAACCGTGGGATCTTTATATACGTTGGATTACGTATGGTGATAGACTAGAGTGATAATACTGGGAGTCGAGCCGCAGTTGTATTGACCACTCTAGGTCACAGAACGAATGTTTACGAGTTGACAGTAACATTGTTCAGTTACAGTTTGTAATAACTGATTTTTTCCATAAATGCGAAGTAGGTTCGAGATAGTCTGTGATGAGATAAATTCCATGCACAGTACCCGATATAGAAACTTCGCACGTCCTCAAATTTGGAGTGAAGGCGTGTGGTGAGACTGACGTAGAAACCCAGACAGGTAAGATGGCTACTTCAGTGGATGCAGCCCTGGAAGCGACGAGGATTTTGATGGATAAAGGGAAGTTACTTGGTTTGGAGGGATCTGAGTTGCGTGATTTTGTTCTGGAATGTGAGCGTGAGAATGGTGAGCGTGCGGAACGTGCACGTGAACGTGCTGAACGTGCGGAAATTGCTGAACGTGAACGTGCCGACACTGAACGTGAACGTGAACGCGCCGACGCTGAACGTGAACGTGCCGACGCTGAACGTGAACGTGAACGTGCCGACCGTGTTGAACGTGAAAGAGAAGAACGCGAGCAACAAACTCGACTCGAGGAGTTGAGGATTCAGGTCGAATTAGCTCGCGCAACAAACTCACGCGATCGCGGAGGCGATGAAGAAGAAGGAAATCAGAACAATAACAATCACAGAAATCATAGACCTCGCGATACCGATAACTACCAACCGAAGTTACCATTCCTCGAAGACAAAGACGATGTAGAAGCGTTCCTTCTGCAATTTGAACGTCATGCTGAAGCATCACACTGGGACCCTAACACTTGGTCTGTACGTTTGTCCGCGCTGCTAAAAGGTAAAGCACGCACTGCTTACACCAAGATGAAAGTCGCTGATGCACGCGACTACGCATTGCTCAGAAAGACTTTGCTGGAAAGATTTTAGATTACCGCGGAAACATACAGACAAAGATTCAGAAACACACGGAAAGAAAACGATGACTCGTACAAAGAGTTCATTACTCAGATTTCTTTGTTCCTCGATCGCTGGGTTGAAATGTCCAATATTGGAGAAAGTTTCGATGATTTCAAAGACCTCATACTGACGGAACAAGTGTATGAAAGCATGCCTACTGAACTCGTCACGTACGTGAAGGATAGAAAACCAAACAGCATTGATGACGTGATCGACACCGTAACTCTCTACGAAGAAAACCGACCCAAAGAAAGCCGTAGACATGGGAAGAAACCTGAAGAGAGAGGACACAAGGCAACACACGGGACGAATTCCACAAACAAGGACAAGGACGAAGGAAATAAAAGCAGAACCAGCGTCAAATGTTTCAGATGTGGAAAATTGGGCCATTTCAAGAAGGATTGTCGCCAGCCTCCGAAAGATGAATCAGCCAGTGCCGCATTTCAAGACGAGAATGACATCGAGGGGAATGCGACACATGATCAACTGTGCGACAAATGTGTTCACAAGAAATTCACCAAACTGTCCCAAATCGTAGTTGAAGGCCAGGTAGTCACTGCTTTCCGCGACACCGGAAGCACCTCTACGATTGTTGATTCCAAACTAGTACCAGCTAGCAAGATTACTACGCGCACAAAAGAAACGTCTTTGGCGAAGAAATCAGTGAAAGAGAAACTATCGGTCGCACACGTTTACATGGACACGCCGTACTTCGTGGGAGAAACCGAAGTTAGCGTCATGGAGAATCCTGTCCATCCTGTGTTGATTGGAAACTCGATGGGTGTAGGATCGGAGAAAATCGAGACACCTGTATATCCAGTCCGTGAGACCGTAATCCCTGAAACCACTGCAACAGCCGTTACCCGAGGACAAGAAAAACGTGAAGAGGAGGGGAATGCGTCAATTCCCAGTTTTCCTATGGAAGGAAAGATCTTCACCGTTGCTGATCTAAAGAGAGAACAGCAAGACGACAAAAGCCTTGAGAAATTACATGTGTTGGCACGAACGAATGTAACTCGAGGGCGAGTTCAGTTCATCTATGACAAGGACGTGTTATATCGCCAATACAGTGACAAGCAAGGAAAGGACCACCGACAAGTAGTAGTACCTCACAAGATGCGGGCAAAGGTATTGTCCACCGGACACGATACGGCGATGTCGGGCCATCTCGGACAGAAGAAATCAAGAGAACGGATTTGGCAAGATTTTTTTTGGCCGGGGATCGTGGGTGACATCAAACGCTACTGCAGTTCTTGTGACGTGTGCCAACGTACTATGCCAAAAGGACGGACGAGGAAGGTACCTCTGGGAAAGATGCCTCTGATTGAAACTCCGTTCAAGCGTGTAGCCGTTGACATAGTAGGACCAATCAAACCCATGTCTGAGACAAAGAAGCAGTATATCCTAGTGATGGTGGATTTCGCGACCAGATATCCTGAAGCTGTTGCTCTCAAAGACATAAAGGCAGAAACCGTGGCTGACGCGCTATGGACATTCTGGACAAGATTGGGACTTCCAGAAGAAGTATTGACCGACAACGGAGCGCAGTTCACCAGCGAGTTGATGACTCAAGTCAACCAACTTCTCGCAATCAAGGGATTGACAACTTCACCTTGGCATCCTCAATGCAATGGTGTTGTAGAACGTTTCAATGGAACTTTGAAAGCGATGCTCAAGAAGATGACTTTTGAACAACCGACCAAGTGGGACCAGTACTTGCCAGCACTACTGTTCGCATACCGAGAAGTTCCCCAAGATTCACTTGGATTTTCTCCTTTCGAACTTCTGTATGGGCGGACAGTGCGTGGACCAATGCAAGTATTGCGTCAACTGTGGACGGAAGAAGAAAGCAACGACGAGATACGCACGACGGCTGAACATGTTATTGATCTGCGAAATCGCATTGAAGAAACGTGCAAGATCGCCCGCGACCATCTCGCCAAGTCAGCAATACGACAAGCTCACTTCTACGACAAGAAGACGAAGAAGAGAGAACTCATTGTCGGCACCAGAGTTTTGCTTCTACTGCCAACGAAACACAACAAGCTAGAACTTGCATGGAAGGGACCATACGTGATCGAGGAGAAGATCAACTCATTTGATTACAAGATCAAAGTGGGTCGCCAGACTCGTGTCTATCACATCAACCTTTTGCGAGAGTACCATGAACGAGAAATGATCGCTGAACCAGAGAAACTTCCAGAAGAAGTGGTGGAACAGAGCGCGATAGTCGTTGAAGATCTAGAAGAACAAGATGACGAAATATTCGCCAACATGGGACCTGATCCCAGCATACTCATTCCGTCTACAAAACGTACCGAGAATGAGAAAGATGTACATGTAGCTGACACATTGACGGCAAGACAACAACGTGAAGTCAGAGACGCATGTACAGAATTCAGCGCATCGTTGACTGATGTACCAAAAGCTACGACTCTAGAAATCTGCAACATCAAGATGACTGATGATCGACCTGTGTACGTGAAACCACGACCCATACCTCATGCGTTAGTGGACGTGGTGGAACGTGAAGTGAAGGAGATGTTGGATTTGAAGGTTATCGAACCAGCCACTTCAACCTACAACGCTCCGATAGTGTTCGTGAAGAAAGCACAAGGTAAAGCAGTGCGTTTCTGCAATGATTTCAGAGAAGCAAATAAAGTCATCGAGAACGACGCTGAACCAATCACAGAACAGAAATATGCCACCGTAGAGAAAGAATGCTTAGCGACCGTCTGGGGAATCCAGAAATTTGAGCGTTATCTCTACGGAAGACATTTCATACTGGAGACGGACCATCAACCTCTTCAGTATCTACAGCGGATGAAACCAACCAATGCCAGACTGATGCGCTGGGCACTGCAACTTCAACCGTACGTCTTCACCGTGAAGATCATTCCCGGCAAAGACAACATTGGAGCAGACTACCTCAGCCGTGCTACCATGAACTGAGGGAGACCATGGCAATGGTCGTCACAACTCAGAGATACTACCTGATTGTGAAGGGAATTCTGATCATAGATCCACGGAAACAATTAGTAGAATGTTATACACATATAGTATTAATGTAACTATTATGCATGTTCATAGATTATATAAAATCTTCCTTTCCAAGGGCGTGTGTTACGCATTATAGTAACATTGGATTTTATTTCCATGGGTGACACCCTTAAGGCTGGAGCACACTTTGGAAAGTACGTTGGAGTAGCCTCCCTTCTACGTTGGAGTAGCCTCCCTTCCCGGATTTAGAACGCGTTTCGTGTCGTAACAGATTATCCACTTACTAGCCATATCCGTATGCAAAATAATGAAATAAACATTAGGAAATGGCAGACGTTTACAAATATCGACATTCTCTATCAGTGCAATAAAAAACAATCGTTAGAACTTGCATTTACGACATGTCGTGCGTGAGAACGTGTCAGTAAACAAGCACTTTTTGCCTTGCTGAAGAACCCCACGAGTCAAGCTAAAACAGACGACAAGTAATGGAAAGCAGTCTGCGGATAAACATAACACACTACTGATGAAAAAGTGTGTTCATCCCTGCTCTGGATAAAAGACATCGGACTGATGACAACGTGGCAGCGTTCACGCGAAAAGATTTTTTTTCAGATTATCGCTTCTACATTTTATTGCACGTACTTGGGGCAGATCTGAATTTCTGAAAGATGACAAATCGGTCTTGTGAGTTGAGAACCACATGTTCTTTGCCGACAGAAATCACGATGGGACAAGATGTAGATTGTGTTGAAGAGATGTTTGCAGATTATCGCATCTACATTTTATTGCTCAGATCAATGCACGTAGTTGGGGTAGATCTGAATTTCGCAATGGAAGACGACAAATCCGTCTTGTGAGTTAAGAACCACACGTTCTTTGGCGGCAGAAATCACTATGGGACAAGATGAGGATTGTGTTGAGGGGCTAATACTGACTGACTTTAGATGAAGAGTTCCTAGACTGCCTGGTTTTTGTAGAGAGGCATCATGATGATATCCTGGGTTATTTTTACGTTCTTGGTGACAACGCGCCAGAATCGCACGAAGATCGAACTCTCGAAGAAAACAAGTTTATCGCTGAACATCGGAAATGTGAAATGCTCTTCCTGTCTGACCAGTCTCCCCGTTAAATCCACAGGCTACATTATTTATCAGGTAACTTACCAAACCGGAGTGTGTGTGTGTGTGTGTGTGTGTGTGTGTGTGTGTGTGTGTGTGTGTGTGTGTACACCGGATTACCACCATCAACGCACCCTTTTGGACTTTTCTACTATGCCTGCTGTGACATTCACGAGGATTATTGTGATTCTTGGACAATCGTGTGCCTATGCTGGACTTGCAGGAAGACAAACGGTGCCGGAACGGTATACGTGCTGCCAAGTGTGCACGTCCAGAGCGCAGTGTGAACCGAGAGTGAGTGTGTCATTGTGTGGAAGTTTTGCTTGATTGATTTATTCATGATTCAATTTGCTTTTTGGTTCAATAGTAAAATCTGTGTACGTTATACTTTGTATTTTGTGGTGTGATTCGCCCGAGTGCGAGACCCCCATCCCCGAACGCCTCTGTGGGTGGAATTGTATATATATATATACTTGTGTAACGTGAGTGTGTAGATGAGAATGTGAAAGTTGCTTTGGACCCAGATACACACAGCAGACACCAACGCAACAGCTAAGTTTCAGCCTGACAAAGAAATTCGAGTGACACAGCTAATGGCTGTACTTGTTATTTCTCTATTAAAACAAATGTTTCAAGATCTTTAGGCCAAAACAAATAAATTGTCTGTTTCTATTAACATGGCTAAAAAAAAATAGGGTAGGTAGGTAGGTGTTTTTGTTGTTGTTGTTGCCAGGATAGAATTCTTGAAAATAAATGACACAAAGAGACAAGACTCGCTATAGATAGATTTATAAAAAAATTTAAAAAATGTGACAAAGGATATAAAATGATTGTTTTACCTGGTCTGGAATCTTCAGTAGTAATTGCATAAAAAAAAGTCTGATAATTATATCAATTATCATGTTAACTTTTTCTTAAAATGGGTGCGTTAAATCCTAGTCTGTTTTTTTTTAATGGACTAAGCAATCCTTGGACTGACAGAAAAGATGTATTTTAAAAATGTCCAGTTGCTTTTACTTATTTTTCTAATTGGAAGAGAATACAAATTATGCACTCTTTTCTGTTCAAATGGGTAGAGGGCGGGGGTAGTAAAAGGATCACAGTTCAAGATTTTGCGCGACAAGAGGTGTGTTTCTTTTATAAAGAGCAAAAACTCAACTTGGTATCTAACACTATTTCTGAACACTGTAACCACTTTAGCACTTTTTTTTTTTTTCTGTCTTCCAAACTTCTAATTCAGCTTCAAAAATGATTAAAAAAAAAGGTTTTTTTTCTTCTGAAATCTACAGTTAAATCACTATTTTGGATTTTCTATTTTGCTTCCCTATTTATCTCCTTAAATTTTTGATCATCTGATTACCTTGCTTTTCTATTTGGAAGATAATATGCACTCTTTTCTGAAAAATGGGTAGGGGGTGGGGGTAGTAAAAGCATCACAGTATACAATTTTGTGCGACAAGAGGTGTGTTTCTTTTAACTTTGATGAAGAGGGATAACTCAACTTGGTATCTAACACTAGTTCTGAACACTGTAACCACTTTAGCACTTTTAATTTATTTGTTCTGTCTTCCAAGCTTTAAATTCAGCTTATAAAATGAGTAAAACAGTGTGTGTTTTCTGAATTCACCAGTTAAATCACTCTGTTGGATGTTGTTTTTTGCTTCCCTCTTTCTGTTCTGAAGTTTTTGATCATCTGACTACCTTGCTTTTCTATTTGGAAGATAATATGCACTCTTTTCTGAAAAATGGGTAGGGGGTGGGGGTAGTAAAAGCATCACAGTTCAAGATTTTGCGCGACAAGAGGTGTGTTTCTTTCAACTGTGATGAAGAGGAATAACTCAACTTGGTATCTAACACTATTTCAGAACACTGTAACTACTGAAGCACTTTTAATTTTTTTTTCTGTCTTCCAAGCTTTAAATTCAGCGAATAAATTGAGTAAAAAATTGGTTTTTTTTCTGAATTCACCAGTTAAATCACTCTGTTGGATGTTATTTTTTGCTTCCCTATTTCTGTTCTGAAGTTTTTGATCATCTGACTACCTTGCTTTTCTATTTGGAAGATAATATGCACTCTTTTCTGAAAAATGGGTAGGGGGTGGGGGTAGTAAAAGCATCACAGTTCAAGATTTTGCGCGACAAGAGGTGTGTTTCTTTTAACTGTGATGAAGAGGGATAACTCAACTTGGTACCAAACACTATTTCTGAACACTGTAACCACTTTAGCACTTTCATTTTTTCTCTCTCTGTCTTCCAAGCTTTAAAATTTAGCTAATAAAATGAGTAAAAAAGTGGGTTTTTTTCAGAATTCACCAGTTAAATCACTATGTTGGATGTTCTATTTTGCTTCCCTATTTCTGTTCTGAAGTTTTTGATCATCTGACTACCCTGCTTTTCTATTTGGTAGATAATATGCACTCTTTTCTGAAAAAATGGGTAGGGGGTGGGGGAAATAAAAGTATCACAGTTCAAGATTTTGGCCGACAAGAGGTGTATTTCTTTTAACAGTGGTAAAGAGGGATAACTCAACTTGGTATCTAACACTATTTCTGAACACTGTAATCACTTTAACACTTTTAATTTATGTTTGTTTGTGTTCCAAGTTTTAAATTAAGCTTCAAAAATGGGTAAAAAAATAGTTTTCTCATAATTCACAAGTTAAATCATTATGTTGGATGTTCTATTTTGCTTCCCTCTTTCTCTTCTTAAGTTTTTGATCATCTGACTACCCTGCTTTTCTATTTGGAAGATAATATGCACTCTTTTCTGACAAATGGTAAGGGGGTGGGGGTAGTAAAAGCAACACAGTTCAAAATTTTGCGCGTTAAGAGGTGGGTTTTTTTTTAAATTGGTAAAGAGGGATAACTCAACTTGGTATCTAACACTATTTCTGAACACTGTAATCACTTTAACACTTTTAATTTATGTTTGTCTGTGTTCCAAGTTTCAAATTAAGCTTCAAAAATGGGTTAAAAAAATGTTTTTTTAATAATTCACAAGTTAAATCATTATGTTGGATGCTCTATTTTGCTTCCCTCTTTCTCTTCTTTAAGTTTTTGATCATCTGACTACCCTGCTTTTCTATTTGAAAGATAATATGCACTCTTTTCTGAAAAATGGGTAGGGGGTGGGGGTAGTAAAAGCATCACAGTTCAAGATTTTGCGCGACAAGAGGTGTGTTTCTTTTAACTGTGATGAAGAGGGATAACTCAACTTGGTATCTAACACTATTTCTGAACACTGTAATCACTTTAACACTTTTAATTTATGTTTGTCTGTGTTCCAAGTTTCAAATTAAGCTTCAAAAATGGGTTAAAAAAATGGTTTTTTAATAATTCACAAGTTAAATCATTATGTTGGATGCTCTATTTTGCTTCCCTCTTTCTCTTCTTTAAGTTTTTGATCATCTGACTACCCTGCTTTTCTATTTGAAAGATAATATGCACTCTTTTCTGAAAAATGGGAAGGGGGTGGGGGTAGTAAAAGCATCACAGTTCAAAATGTTGCTCGTTAAGAGGTGTATTTTTTTTAAATTGGTAAAGAGGGATAACTCAACTTGGTATCTAACACTATTTCTGAACACTGTAATCACTTTAACACTTTTGATTTATGTTTGTCTGTGTTCCAAGTTTCAAATTAAGCTTCAAAAATGGGTAAAAAAAAAGGTTTTTTAATAATTCACAAGTTAAATCATTATGTTGGATGTTCTATTTTGCTTCCCTCTTTCTCTTCTTTAAGTTTTTGATCATCTGACTACCCTGCTTTTCTATTTGAAAGATAATATGCACTCTTTTCTGAAAAATGGGGAGGGGGTGGGGGTAGTAAAAGCATCACAGTTCAAGATTTTGCGCGACAAGAGGTGTGTTTTTTTTAACTGTGATGAAGAGGGATAACTCAACTTGGTATCAAACACTATTTCTGAACACTGTAACCACTTTAGCACTTTTAATTTTTTTTTCTGTCTTCAGTTCCAAGCTTTAAATTAAGCTAATAAAATGAGTAAAAAAGTGGGTTTTTTTTAGAATTCACCAGTTAAATCACTATGTTGGATGTTCTATTTTGCTTCCCTATTTCTGTTCTTCAGTTTTTGATCATCTGACTACCCTGCTTTTCTATTTGGTAGATAATAATTATGCACTCTTTTCTGAAAAAATGGGTAGGGGGTGGGGGAAGTAAAAGCATCACAATTCAAGATTTTGCGCGACAAGAGGTGTATTTCTTTTAACAGTGGTAAAGAGGGATAACTCAACTTGGTATCTAACACTATTTCTGAACACTGTAATCACTTTAACACTTTTAATATATGTTTGTCTGTGTTCCAAGTTTCAAATTAAGCTTCACAAATGGGTAAAAAAAATAGTTTTCTCATAATTCACAAGTTAAATCATTATGTTGGATGTTCTATTTTGCTTCCCTCTTTCTCTTCTTAAGTTTTTGATCATCTGACTACCCTGCTTTTCTATTTGGAAGATAATATGCACTCTTTTCTGACAAATGGGAAGGGGGTGGGGGTAGTAAAAGCATCACAGTTCAAAATTTTGCGCGTTAAGAGGTGTATTTTTTTTTAAATTGGTAAAGAGGGATAACTCAACTTGGTATCTAACACTATTTCTGAACACTGTAATCACTTTAACACTTTTAATCAATGTTTGTTGGTGTTCCATGCTTCAAATTGAGCTTCAAAATGGATACAAAAGGATTTTTTTTCCGAATTCACAAGTAAAATCACTACGTTTAATGTTCTATTTTGCTTCCCTATTTCTCTTCTTCAGTTTGTGATCATCTGATTGTTATTTTGTTTACATTTTCACAATACAATATTGCAACTTATTCAGGAGTGTTTGCGTGAAAAAATCTGATACCTATGCTTAAACTTCAGTCGTTATCTTAAAATTTTGCGCGTTAAGCCCTTTATATTTTGTATTTTCCTGATAAAGCAAACATTGAACTAACAGAAAAAGTAACTTTTAAAACTACCTAATCACTTTGAAATTGGGCCTCCAAAGTGTTCTCCAGCCTTAAGTCATTTCCTTGCGAGACGGAACGCCGTAAAGAGAAATGACGTCAAAAGCGTGACGTCAAAAAGGAAGAATGACACAGAGGAAAACACGAGGTTGGAAATGGTTATGATAGATCTCTACGCCTACACCGTATGAAAGATTATTAGATTTGCAAATTCATACGATGATTTCTATCAATAAAGACTTGAGATATTTGTCTTTTGTATTTCGCGTTAAAAGATGTATGGAAGAGTTGTTTTATTGAATTGTTTTGAGACACGTGCGAAGGCCTATATTCGTAGCGTAGAGTTTTACTTTGAGTCCATTCACCAAGATCAGTTGATTCTCGTTCCATTTTGGAGAACAATTCAAGTTTTTTTTCGGGAGTTATGTTTTCATCACAAACCTGAATTATGCAGGTTTAGATGCTGTTTAGATGCTGGTTAGATGATCGTGTAGATGCAAGCTGGAGATGAATCGGACGCCAACTGAGAGAGAGATGGAACCGTGTTAAAGAACTGATATCACCGTTCACCCCATCGCCGAGATATCCAGGGCATCATCATCGTCATTCACCTCATCGTCGAAGACATCAAGGGCATCCTCAACATCGTTCGTCACATCATCAAGGACATCATCATCACCGTTGAACTCATCGTCAAGACATTAAACCTTAAAGACATCATCTTCATCACCGACGCCGTGTATAAACACTCCGAGAGCTTACAGTCGCTCATTTCGGCAAGATCAAACCTCTCACACCTGATCCTTGACCTGTAGTGCCGAGTACGTCGATGCATGAAGATGAGTAACCAAAATTAAAGCCGTTTTTCACTCATTGTAGTTGTGTTCGTCCAGTTGCTTCCAGTGTTTATTCTTTCTGTCGATACTTTTGAGTCTGTCTATCGTTCAATTAAGTTAAAAGGAACCACGCATATCACTAACTATAAAAGCGAACAGCCGCCAAATAATCATACCCTAGACAACATTAACAAAATTCGAGATTCAATCTTGAAAGAGCCGGACACGTGAAAATCCTCCCATCGGATTGTGACAGTAAGCAACATACAAATCAAAAGCGAAACATGCAACATAACATGTTAATTGAGGTTACACATGTAAAGTGATC
>NW_027127273.1:32500-52112 GCF_037325665.1 Littorina saxatilis
AACCCACCCAGCACTCTCTCCGACACTTCAAACCATTGACTCTGCTCAAATCACAAGACCTTGCCAACTTCTTAAAAAGCGGTTGTGAAAAGCTGTTAACTGAACATTAAAAATATTTGTGTTTGTTTCGTGGTGTACAAAAAACCGGGACTATTGCCTTTGTTTGCATCCAGAGGAACAGAGAACTAGCAGTGACCGACAGAGAACCAGCAGTGACCAACAGAGAACTAGCAGTGACCAACAGAGAACTAGCAGTGACCGACAGAGAACTAGCAGTGACCAACAGAGAACTAGCAGTGACCAACAGAGAACTAGCAGTGACCAACAGAGAACTAGCAGTGACCAACAGAGAACTAGCAGTGACCAAACAGATTGGGACTGTTGAGGGGAAGATAGGGGGTGGGGGTTGAAGGGGGTGGGGGTTGAAGGGGGTAGGGTTAGGGGTAGGGGGTGGGGGTTGAAAAGGGTGGTTGGGTGATCGACAAAGAGAATGACTACAAATGGGATTGTATGATTTGCTTAATGTGAACTCATTATGACATAGGTTTTTATAGACTTCTATACATATGAAACGTTGTGCAGTTTAACCCAGCAAGTCTTTTAACGTGTGAAGGTTGTGTTCCATAATGCGCTGTTTCTCCACTGTTAGAAATACTAAGGCGGCTGACCTGTTTTAGTTGCTTCTAAGTTTGCATCGCTCAATGATCCAGACACATTATACAGGCGACATAGTGCATGGTTCTTTAAAGAATCTGTCGGGAAGGGACTTGTTTGATGGCAACAAGTGCATGGTATGTCAAGCATAAGGTGCAACAATTGCTTGTAAAAACAACAAGTCGCGTAAGGCGAAAATACAATATTTAGTCAAGTAGCTGCCATTTTTCAGCAAGACCGTAATACATACTCGTAGCATCGTCAGTCCACCGCTCATGGCAGCCAAAGGCAGTGAAATTGACAAGAAGAGCGGGGTAGTAGTTGCGCTAAGAAGGATAGCACGCTTTTCTGTACCTCTCTTTGTTTTAACTTTCTGAGCGTGTTTTTAATCCAAACATATCATATCTATATGTTTTTGGAATCAGGAACCAACAAGGAATAAGATGAAAGTGTTTTTAAATTGATTTGGAAAATTTAATTTTGATAATAATGTTTATATATTTAATTTTCAGAGCTTGTTTTTAATCCGAATATAACATATTTATATGTTTTTGGAATCAGCAAATGATGGAGAATAAGATAAACGTAAATTTGGATCGTTTTATAAATTTTTATTTTTTTTTTACAATTTTCCGATTTTTAATGACCAAAGTCATTAATTAATTTTTAAGCCACCAAGCTGAAATGCAATACCGAAGTCCGGGCTTTGTCGAAGATTACTTGACCAAAATTTCAACCAATTTGGTTGAAAAATGAGGGCGTGACAGTGCCGCCTCAACTTTCACGAAAAGCCGGATATGACGTCATCAAAGACATTTATCAAAAAAATGAAAAAAACATTCGGGGATTTCATACCCAGGAACTCTCATGTCAAATTTCATAAAGATCGGTTCAGTAGTTTAGTCTGAATCGCTCTACACACACACACACACACACACACACACACACACGCACAGACAGACAGACAGACAGACACACATACACCACGACCCTCGTTTCGATTCCCCCTCGATGTTAAAATATTTAGTCAAAACTTGACTAAATATAAAAAGCAATAACAAGTTTGTCGAATTCTGTTTAACGTTGTAGCTCCATGACTATGACATCATCTCTCTCTATATAATCAAACCCAACAGACATCAGTAGCTCTACGGCGATGACATCATCTCTATATCATCAAACCAAACAGACATCAGTAGCTCCATGGCGATGACATCATCTCTATATCATCAAACCAAACAGACATCAGTAGCTCCATGGCGATGACATCATCTCTATATCATCAAACCCAACAGACATCAGTAGCTCCATGGCGATGGCATCATCTCTATATCATCAAACCAAACAGACGTCAGTAGCTCCATGGCGATGACATCATCTCTATATCATCAAACCAAACAGACATCAGTAGCTCCATGGCGATGACATCATCTCTATATCATCAAACCAAACAGACATCAGTAGCTCCATGGCGATGACATCATCTCTATATCATCAAACCAAACAGACATCAGTAGCTCCATGGCGATGACATCATCTCTATATCATCAAACCCAACAGACATCAGTAGCTCTACGGCGATGACATCATCTCTATATCATCAAACCAAACAGACATCAGTAGCTCCATGGCGATGACATCATCTCTATATCATCAAACCAAACAGACGTCAGTAGCTCCATGGCGAGGACATCATCTCTATAAAATCAAACCAAACAGACATCAGTAGCTCTACGGCGATGACATCATCTCTATAATAATCAAACCCAACAGACACTGAAAGAGCTTTGAGGTGCACGCGACGAGCACGTGTCGACTCCAAACAGACGTCAGTAGCTGTATATATAATCAAAGCCAACAGACACTGCCCGGGTTTAGGCCAATTCACTATACATATAATTTAGTGAAAAGACAAAACAAAGATAAGTTGTTGGAACGTTGGCATGTGAAACGGACGGATATATTATACGTTATGTGTATTGTTGACCAAAATATGACATGTGACACAGATCGAGACATAATCATTGTTCCTTGGATCCGCGCTGGCGACTGAGATGCAGGTGAACAATGACTGTCGAGATCTGTGTAAAATGTCATAGTTTGATCAGAAATACAAATAACATGCACGTATCGATCGAATCTGCTTAGAATTCCCCCCAAAAAATTTACGATTGAACGCACACAAACATGCAATATGTTGTAGTCTCCCCTGCCGCCTAAATATCAATTTTTGTCGGACTCTGACGTTACATAGCTTTGAAGAAGGGAAATCCAATGTTCAAACGATACATAAACAAATAACATCAGACAATGAACAGAAAAGAGCATACATTCTCCAGAGCCTTTATTGTGTGGAGAATGTATGCTCTTTTCTGGGGAAGGAAGGAACAACAACAACAACAACAACAACAACAACAACAACAACAAAGTATTGTGACACGTTTTGTTCCCCAACTGAACAATCCCTTCCGGTCATTTCATTCAAACTTTTTCTGCCTGAATTTTCGTCGATTTTTACAAAAGTGGTATCCTTCGTTTTTGTCATACTAATTTTGTAACATGGTGTTGATGTTTCAGGTGAGACAGGACGAGAACAATGGCGAGCCAGCAGTCAGGTAGCGGGGCCATTCCGAAGACATCTCGTCAGGTAGGCCGCTGTCACCGTGTTGTGTTGTCCATAGTGTTTCCCATTGTTTTGTTTTGTCGATCGTGGTGACTTTTGCATACTGATTTGTTGTGCATAGCATTGCATTGTACTGTTCAAATTATATCGTACTGTCCAAATTATATTGTACTGTCCAAATGTTTTTGTTTTTGATTTTTGGCTCACGTAAGTGTAGCCTATGCGAGGCTAACTTTTGTCTGTCTGTGCGTGCGTGCATGCGTGCGTATGTATGTATGTGTGTACAGTGTAGACATACATCACGTACATTCTCACGACAACAGGGGACACTGAACAGTGTAGACATACAGCACGTACATTCTCACGACAACAGGGGACACTGAACAGTGTAGACATACAGCACGTACATTCTCACGACAACAGGGGACACTGAACAGTGTAGACATACAGCACGTACATTCTCACGACAACAGAGGACACTGAACAGTGTAGACATACAGCACGTACATTCTCACGACAACAGAGGACACTGAACAGTGTAGACATACAGCACGTACATTCTCACGACAACAGGGGACACTGAACAGTGTAGGCATACAGCACGTACATTCTCACGACAACAGAGGACACTGAACAGTGTAGGCATACAGCACGTACATTCTCACGACAACAGAGGACACTGAACAGTGTAGACATACAGCACGTACATTCTCACGACAACAGAGGACACTGAACAGTGTAGACATACAGCACGTACATTCTCACGACAACAGAGGACACTGAACAGTGTAGGCATACAGCACGTACATTCTCACGACAACAGGGGACACTGAACAGTGTAGACATACAGCACGTACATTCTCACGACAACAGAGGACACTGAACAGTGTAGACATACAGCACGTACATTCTCACGACAACAGAGGACACTGAACAGTGTAGACATACAGCACGTACATTCTCACGACAACAGGGGACACTGAACAGTGTAGGCATACAGCACGTACATTCTCACGACAACAGGGGACACTGAACAGTGTAGGCATACAGCACGTACATTCTCACAACAACAGGGGACACTGAACAGTGTAGGCATACAGCACGTACATTCTCACGACAACAGGGGACACTGAACAGTGTAGGCATACAGCACGTACATTCTTACGACAACAGGGGACACTGAACAGTGTAGGCATACAGCACGTACATTCTTACGACAACAGGGGACACTGAACAGTGTAGGCATACAGCACGTACATTCTCACGACAACAGGGGACACTGAACAGTGTAGACATACAGCACGTACATTCTCACGACAACAGGGGACACTGAACAGTGTAGGCATACAGCACGTACATTCTCACGACAACAGGGGACACTGAACAGTGTAGACATACATCACGTACATTCTCACGACAACAGAGGACACTGAACAGTGTAGGCATACAGCACGTACATTCTCACGACAACAGGGGACACTGAACAGTGTAGGCATACAGCACGTACATTCTCACGACAACAGGGGACACTGAACAGTGTAGGCATACAGCACGTACATTCTCACGACAACAGGGGACACTGAACAGTGTAGGCATACAGCACGTACATTCTTACGACAACAGGGGACACTGAACAGTGTAGGCATACAGCACGTACATTCTCACGACAACAGGGGACACTGAACAGTGTAGACATACAGCACGTACATTCTCACGACAACAGGGGACACTGAACAGTGTAGACATACAGCACGTACATTCTCACGACAACAGAGGACACTGAACAGTGTAGACATACAGCACGTACATTCTTACGACAACAGGGGACACTGAACAGTGTAGACATACAGCACGTACATTCTCACGACAACAGGGGACACTGAACAGTGTAGACATACAGCACGTACATTCTCACGACAACAGGGGACACTGAACAGTGTAGACATACAGCACGTACATTCTCACGACAACAGGGGACACTGAACAGTGTAGGCATACAGCACGTACATTCTCACGACAACAGGGGACACTGAACAGTGTAGACATACAGCACGTACATTCTCACGACAACAGGGGACACTGAACAGTGTAGGCATACAGCACGTACATTCTTACGACAACAGGGGACACTGAACAGTGTAGGCATACAGCACGTACATTCTTACGACAACAGGGGACACTGAACAGTGTAGGCATACAGCACGTACATTCTCACGACAACAGGGGACACTGAACAGTGTAGACATACAGCACGTACATTCTCACGACAACAGGGGACACTGAACAGTGTAGGCATACAGCACGTACATTCTCACGACAACAGGGGACACTGAACAGTGTAGACATACATCACGTACATTCTCACGACAACAGAGGACACTGAACAGTGTAGGCATACAGCACGTACATTCTCACGACAACAGGGGACAATGAACAGTGTAGGCATACAGCACGTACATTCTCTCAACAGGGGACACTGAACAGTGTTGACATACAGCACGTACATTCTCACGACAACAGGGGACACTGAACAGTGTAGGCATACAGCACGTACATTCTTACGACAACAGGGGACACTGAACAGTGTAGACATACAGCACGTACATTCTCACGACAACAGGGGACACTGAACAGTGTAGACATACAGCACGTACATTCTTACGACAACAGGGGACACTGAACAGTGTAGGCATACAGCACGTACATTCGTACGACAACAGAGGACACTGAACAGTGTAGACATACAGCACGTACATTCTCAGGACAACAGGGGACACTGAACAGTGTAGACATACAGCACGTACATTCTTACGACAACAGGGGACACTGAACAGTTTAGACATACAGCACGTACATTCTCACGACAACAGGGGACACTGAACAATGTAGACATACAGCACGTACATTCTTACGACAACAGGGGACACTGAACAATGTAGACATACAGCACGTACATTCTCACGACAACAGGGGACACAGAACAGTGTAGACATACAACACGTACATTCTCACGACAACAGAGGACACTGAACAGTGTAGACATACATCACGTACATTCTCACGACAACAGGGGACACTGAACAGTGTAGACATACAGCACGTACATTCTCTCGACAACAGGGGACACTGAACAGTGCATGTAGACATATAGCTCGTACATTCTTACGACAACAGGGGACACAGAACAGTGTAGACATACAGCACGTACATTCTTACGACAACAGGGGACACTGAACAGTGTAGACATACAGCACGTACATTCTCACGACAACAGGGGACACTGAACAGTGTAGACATACAGCACGTACATTCTCACGACAACAGAGGACACTGAACAGTGTAGACATATAGCTCGTACATTCTCACGACAACAGGGGACACTGAACAGTGTAGACAAACAGCACGTACATTCTTACAACAGGGGACACTGAACAATATAGACATACAGCACGTACATTCTCACGACAACAGGGGACACTGAACAGTGTAGACATAGGGCACGTACATTCTCACGACAACAGGGGACACTGAACAGTGTAGACATACAGCACGTACATTCTCACGACAACAGGGGACACGGAACAGTGTAGACATACAGCACGTACATTCTCACGACAACAGGGGACACTGAACAGTGTAGACATACAGCACGTACATTCTCACGACAACAGAGGACACTGAAAAAAAGGTTGCTCTCCCGAAAGATGACATTAAGCAGAAATGCTGCAGAAACAAACAGTTTTTCCCCAGCATTTCTGTTTTTCTGCAGAATAACTGAATAAAGTCATGATCCGCTAAGGATAATTATGCAGAAATGCTGCAGAAAAAACGGGTTTTCTCCAGCGTTCGTCTTTTCTGCAGAATAACTGAATAAAATCATAATCCGCTAAGGATAGAGGACACTGACCAGTGTAGACATACAGCACGTACATACTCACGACAACAGAGGACACTGAACAGTGACCGGCACGGTTGGCCTAGTGGTAAGGCGTCCGCCCCGTGATCGGGAGGTCGTGGGTTCGAACCCCGGCCGGGTCATACCTACCTAAGACTTTAAAATTGGCAATCTAGTGGCTGCTCCGCCTGGCGTCTGGCATTATGGGGTTAGTGCTAGGACTGGTTGGTCCGGTGTCAGAATAATGTGACTGGGTGAGACATGAAGCTTGTGCTGCGACTTCTGTCTTTTATGTGGCGCACGTTATATGTTGAAGCAGCACCGCCCTGATAGAGCCCTTCGTGGTCGGCTGGGCGTTAAGCAAACACACAAACAAACTGAACAGTGTAGACATACAACACGTACATTGTTACGACAACAGAGGACACTGAACAGTGTAGACATACAGCACGTAGTTCTCACGACAACAGGGGACACTGAACAGTGTAGACATACAGCACGTAGTTCTCACGACAACAGGGGACACTGAACAGTGTAGACATACATCACGTACATTCTCACGACAACAGGGGACACCGAACAGTGTAGACATACATCACGTACAGTCTCACGACAACAGGGGACACCGAACAGTGTAGACATACAGCACGTACATTCTCACGACAACAGGGGACACTGAACAGTGTAGACATACAGCACGTACATTCTCACGACAACAGGGGACACTGAACAGTGTAGACATACAGCACGTACATTCTCACGACAACAGAGGACACTGAACAGTGTAGACATACATCACGTACATTCTCACGACAACAGAGGACACTGAACAGTGTAGACATACATCACGTACAATCTCACGACAACAGAGGACACTGAACAGTGTAGACATACAGCACGTACATTCTCACGACAACAGGGGACACTGAACAGTGTAGACATACAGCACGTACATTCTCACGACAACAGGGGATACTGAACAGTGTAGACATACATCACGTACATTCTCACGACAACAGGGGACACTGAACAGTGTAGACATACAGCACGTACATTCTCACGACAACAGGGGACACTGAACAGTGTAGACATACAGCACGTACATTCTCACGACAACAGGGGACACTGAACAGTGTAGACATACAGCACGTACATTCTCACGACAACAGAGGACACTGAACAGTGTAGACATACAGCACGTACATTCTCACGACAACAGGGGACACTGAACAGTGTAGACATACAGCACGTACATTCTCACGACAACAGGGGACACTGAACAGTGTAGACATACAGCACGTACATTCTCACGACAACAGGGGAAACTGAACAGTGTAGACATACAGCACGTACATTCTCACGACAACAGAGGACACTGAACAATGTAGACATACAGCACGTACATTCTCACGACAACAGGGGACACTGAACAGTGTAGACATACAGCACGTACATTCTCACGACAACAGGGGACACTGAACAGTGTAGACATACAGCACGTACATTCTCACGACAACAGGGGACACTGAACAGTGTAGACATACAGCACGTACATTCTCACGACAACAGAGGACACTGAACAGTGTAGACATACAGCACGTACATTCTCACGACAACAGGGGACACTGAACAGTGTAGACATACAGCACGTACATTCTCACGACAACAGGGGACACTGAACAGTGTAGACATACAGCACGTACATTCTCACGACAACAGGGGACACTGAACAGTGTAGACATACAGCACGTACATTCTCACGACAACAGGGGACACTGAACAGTGTAGACATACATCACGTACATTCTCACGACAACAGGGGACACTCGCATTGTACGTTGCAGGCGTGCTGCCAGTGCAGCAGGGAATCACGGTGCATCAGGCAAGGGGTGTGTGACTGCCGTGCGAACTGTACCCGCTGTACCAACTGTGCTGCTCAGGGCTGTACGAATCGCGCCGTTGATCTGGTAGGTCTTGGGTAGCCTAAAAACTCATTAAAATAAAAAAATAACATTCACATACTTCAAATAATCTTTTGTCACTAATTCCTTTCTAAATTTACTTAGACACAACATTCCTGAGAATTCTAAAACACTGATTCCTGACTTCCTGACAATTAAAGGGAAAGTAATCCTGACATTCCATTTGTCAAGAACAAGCACAGTTCCTTCCCTTACACTAATAGACAAATCAGTAAGCCCCCCAAAAGTACTTTGTAAAAATGGTAAAGAATGAATACGAATGAATACTTTCACAGGTTTACATGTTTCAAGGAGATTAAGACGTTTAACAAGATTTGACAAAAGAAGTGTTACAAGACATGCGGTTTTTAGAACCGTCTACAATGTTATCGTGATTGCCACAGGTTGTAGGCACATTAAACAACAAACAATAACCAGCCAACCAACCCATCTCTGTCTGTCTATCTCTGTCTGTTTATCTCTGTCTGTCTATCTCTGTCTGTCTATCTCTGTCTGTCTATCTCTGTCTGTCTATCTCTGTCTGTCTGTCTCTGTTTGTCTGTCTCTGTCTGTCTATCTATGTCTGTCTATCTCTGTTTATCTCTGTCTGTCTATCTCTGTCTGTCTCTGTCTGTCTATCTCTGCCTGTCTGTCTATGTCTGTATATCTCTGTCTGTCTATCTCTGCCTGTCTGTCTGTCTGGGTCTGTTTATCTCTGTCTATCTATCTCTGTCTATCTATCTCTGTCTGTCTATCTCTGTCTGTCTATCTCTGTCTGTCTATCTCTGTCTGTCTATCTCTGTTTGTCTATATATGTCTGTCTATCTCCGTCTGTCTAACTCTGTCTGTCTGTCTCTGTCTGTCTGTGTCTGTCTATCTCTGTCTATCTCTGTCTGTCTATCTCTGTCTGTCTATCTCTGTCTGTCTGTCTATCTCTGTCTGTCTATCTCTTTCTCTCCTGCCCCCTCCCTTCCCCCTCAGCTCCTACACGGCCGATCTAATCTGTGAATTTGTTGGGGGTCGTATTCATGCATTGTCCGTTTCAGTGTCGATCAATGCAAATAGACTGAACATTCCTCATTGATGACGATCGCTACAGCCAAGTTGATGGTTGAGTGTTTGGAACCCCGCCATCTGCTTGATAAAGAGAAGAGATGTTCCGATCTCCCGGGTCACTTTATTTGCATACATGCTTGCCCCCCCCCCTCCCCCCATATCATGTTGTGGCACAAAACCAGGTAAAAATGGTAAAGATCCTGAAATCCATGTCAGTGAATTATAGAAACATGAAAATACCAAGCATGCATCCCACAACACAGAGTAGAGTATAAGTATATGGCCGACGGAACATACGGCCAAGCACATACAATCCTCTTCGTGCAAAACCATGAGTGTACGTGGGCGTTTTGGCCCACAAACGCACAGGAAAATAAAATAATGTTTGTACCATGTGAGGAAACACGTTCACATACTATTGCATGACAATAAGGTGAGTCACACTATCTAAAACAACGCTATGACAGAAGTGACGGTCATATCACGCACACAACTCATAATTATGAACAGCGCTATGACAGAAGTGACGGTCATATCATGCACACAACTCATAATTATGAACAGCGCTATGACAGAAGTGACGGTTATATTATGCACATCACACAGGGACCGGCTGTGGAATGTGCTCCGCCGTGCAGTACCTCTGGGTCACCGGGGAACCAGGCTGTCTCTCCTGCCCCGCCCTTAATGACAAGATCACAGGAATCAGAGGACCAAGTGTTAAAGTTGTCAGACCATGAGGTAAATTCATCTCAGAAAAAAAAAACCACACACCGAAACCTCATATTTTAAGACTTGAAGTTATGTTTAAAATGAATAAGGTGCATTATCATTAGTTTTACTCTTTTTGTGTTGTTGTTGTTGTTGTTGTTGTTGTTGTTGTTGTTGTTGTTGTTGTTGTTGTTGTTGTTGTTGTTGTTTTCCTTGTTTTCCTTGTTTTTGTTTTTCATTTTGAATTTACACCATAGAACAATTATCTGCTGTGTTTTAGGCAAATATTGTGTGAACCACCAACGAGACATAAGTCCCTATTTGGTGTCTGTATTTTCACCGTCTTCATAGTTGACGTAGGTTGTGAATGGTACTAGAAGGGAGTAGACAGTACATCATCATGTCTTTGATTCCAGAGAGAGTTTCTCAACGCCTGGTTCCCTCACCTTGAGAGCGAATCATACATAATCCCCCCGGCTCACATTGACACTGTGCATGAGAGAATGGTATATATCGGAGAAGGTGAGCGAATGCAGGTACTGAAAACACAGCAACAAATAGACATAGATAAGAGTAGAGAGGTCAGGGACACTGTCCGCATAGACACAGTGCTGAAAAATGTCCACCACTGCATGAATCAGATAAAGAACAAAGCCACAAGGGAAAAAGAAATTATGGTACTTCTGACCCAAGCTAAATTTGGTGTATATGGTGCCCATAACCAAAGCATCTATACTGGTGCAGCCGCCAGGAACACGAACAGCGTCAAAGCAGAGCCGTTGAACCTGGAGGAGGACTTTGTTGACCTGCTCGCCATACATCGCGAGCGTGGGATAATGATGGCGGCAATCATACCTCAGACAGAAGACGACCCCCTTGCAGTTCAAGAAGAACTAAAGAAGGCCGCTGCCTACCTGAAGCAAGCCAGAGATGTTGTGAGGCGCTCTGTTCTGGGTGACCTGGTAACACAGCCAGCCCTCCACCAGGCCATTGTACTGCCCGACACAACGAGACGCTGTCTGGAGGAGGTGCTGCTGAACATGAGCGATGTAAGTTAACTCTTGACCTACACTCGCTCACACACGCAAAAACAGACGAACGCAGGAGAGAAGTAGAGAGAGAGAGAGAGAGAGAGAGAGAGAGAGAGAGAGAGAGAGAGAGAGAGAGAGAGAGAGAGAGAGAGAGAGAGAGAGAGAGAGAGAGAGAGAGAGAGAGAGAGAGAGAGAGAGAGAGAGATTTGTTCACCAACGTAAAGTAAGGGCCAGTTCATAGCGCTAGGCTTTTTGTCCACACACTGTATGCAGTGTCCGTCCGTATGTCCGAACAAAAAACTTAACGTTAAGATTATCTCGGATGATTTTGAAGCTAGACCTTTAAACATTTGCAGACTTTTGGTATTTAATAATCTTCCGATTTGACCCCGATTTGATTGACCTTCGTCAAATGTTGGGGTCACAGCGGGGTCATGCTCATCAACTTTTTAAGTTTAGTTTCTTTCAGATATTTGGGTAACAAAGCCTCCATATTTCACACAATTGTAGGTGTTATTAATCAGCAGACATGACCAAAATGTAGCTTGTTTCGAAAATGTTCACAGTAATAGCATGGACATGTTTGCTGGACAAGATGATCACCACTGAACATATCTGGAATATTACAGGTCACACTTTTGATCAAGTTTTGTTCGATTATTCTGATGCCAACGTTCTCTTGAAAATTTAATTTATGAAGCTGAAATAGGAATTTTCAAATATTTTTTTTATTGGGGTTAAGTCTTAAAATGTGGGTTAACTTACAGAGGTTATGAACAAATAATCTTTAAAAATAAAAAAAAGGGTCCTATTGGGGGAGGTCAGGCATAAAAGGGGGTGGTTTTATAAGAAGGGAGGGACTCTATTGTGGGAGTGGTGGTGGCGGGAGTCTTTCATAGGGGAGGGAGGGGGGGATCCTAAAATGGGGGGGGGGGGGGGGGGTTACATTGTTGTGGGACAAGACGAAGGCGAGTCGAATAAGCATTTGCTTTTTACTTCTTTACTGGAGCTCTAAGAACAATGACCTTGAATTAGAATAGTAGACATCATTTTTTTGTCGCGAAAACGACGTCACTTGTACTTTACGTAGCCTTATGCGCGTCACCACAAACGGGAAACTCTTTTCCGAAAGGATGGTTTGCTTTTGTCCAGAAAGTTGTCTTTTAGGCTGGTAAACACTAAATCAGGAATGAAGAGATTTCAAACTCAGGTAGGCCTAATGTTACACTGTCTTTGTGTGCATCGTGTATTAAACCATCCCGTGTGCCATTTTCCGCATTCTCTACAGTCCGTGTGTGTTGACCTCAGTTACAGGAGTTGCAGGAAGGCCTCAGCGTCGAGTCAAGTCGGAATGTCAGCCAGGTGTGTCTATGTGAGGACGATATGGCTGACCAGACACGGCTCGACGCGTGGTGGAGGGCAAGCTTTGAACGGAATGAGGGCGGGGACCCTGCCATGGATGCAGCTACCTACACACAGTTGGTTGCCAGGTACTGTTGCATAGCTGTATCATATTGGTGAAGCGCACGCACGTTTGTTATTACTTAGCCTGACGTCATCTATCTTTCTTTCTTTCTTTCTCCCGACCCCCCTCCCCCCCCCACCCCCCAACCCCCTCTCTCTCTCTCTCTCCCCCCCTCTCTCTCTCTCCCCCCCCCCCCTCTCTCTCTCTCTCACTCTTTCTCTTTCTCTCTCTCTCTCTCTCTCTCTCTCTCTCTCTCTCCCCCTCTCTCTCTCTCTCCCCCCTCTCTCTCTCTCTCTCACTCTCTCTTTCTCTCTCTCTCTCTCTCTCTCACTCTCTTCTCTCTCTCTCTTTTTCTCTCTCTCTCTCTCTCTCTCTCTCTCTCTCTCTCTCTCTCTCTCTCTCTCTCTCTCTCTCTCTCTCTCTCTCTCTCTCTGTCTCTCTCTCTCTCTCTCTTGTTTCTTGTTACGTATGTGTGCTTGTGTGTGTGTGTGTGTGTGTGTGTGTGTGTGTGTGTGTGTGTGTGTGTGTGTGTGTGTGTGTGTGTGTGTGTGTGTGCGATATACCTAATAATGTGTGAATGTGTATGATGACAGATTCTCCATACCACTGACAACGGTTGAGCTATTCCTCAGCAGACAGCCACGACTACAGCTGTGGACCCAGGGCCATCTTGTTCACGCTGTTGGAATGGAGCATGGTCGACCAATGACATGCATCGCTCTGTTCCCGCAGCAGTTTCAAGTCTTGGAGGAGCCGCCAGACGACGACGACGTCGACGTGAGGATCCTCTGGGGCCCGACGGGCACTTCGAAAAGCATAGTCTTGATAATAAAAGGTTTTTTTCTGCTGAGGAAGGGCTGCGGCACCGTCTTTGTTCTTCAGACGAGTGATGATGGCGCTGCTGCTGCTTACCTTGTGGGTCATCAGGTGAGAGAGACTGCCGGACAGGGAGCCGGCAGCGTGCAGCTCGTCAACATGGCGGGGGTACGGCAGTATGGTCACTGGACAGAGGAAGGCAAGAAGAAAGTGCAGGCCTGGGTGGAGGAGCTGTGTCAACACGCACAGACACACGGACGCGTGCACATCCTGGCCGATGAGGCTGAGTGGTAAGAATGACGCTGTACACTGAATCTAACACTGCCTCCTGTCACTCTTGTGTTGGCCGGTGTGGTCGTGTTCGTTGGAAGGAAGTCTGATAATTCACAAATGTTATTATATTCACACCTGTTTTATAACAAGGTCATTCCTGGGCTTTTGGTCGAGAAAATCGGAAGATTTATGTAGAAGTAATGGCTCTTTATTTTGAAGTTTGAATAATAGACTGGGGCATGTTTATTAGATGTAGAATGTGAATTCAGCAACTGTCACTGCAGTGTGTACTGATCAGTGATGTTATCAATCTGTCCGATCAGGCGCCACCCTTTCTTTGTCTGCCATTGGAAAAACTTGGTCAAGGTAACGAAGAGTGGAGCGAAATAACGTCATTCTGTTTACGTCATTATTAATCATTGCGTCATTTCATTTCAGGTTCACTGTGATTCTTATCCTGAACAGCAATCTTTGTGACTTCCTTTTTGCCAGGCGTTTTTGTTTTGTTTTATCAGTTTCGTAATTCCAGGTGTAATCAGGCACTGACACACCTGTCCGTTCTGTTACTGTGACGTCATCACGAAGATCTACACTGCGTTAAAACAACTGAGTTTTGTGAGAACTATAACACACCTGTCTGTTCTGTTTCTACACACTGACACACCTGTCCGTTCTGTTACTGTGACGTCATCACGAAGATCTACACTGCGTTAAAACAACTGAGTTTTGTGAGAACTATAACACACCTGTCTGTTCTGTTTCTACACACTGACACACCTGTCCGTTCTGTTGCTGTGACGTCATCACGAAGATCTACACTGCGTTAAAACAACTGAGTTTTGTGAGAACTATAACACACCTGTCCGTTCTGTTACTGTGACGTCATCACGAAGATCTACACTGCGTTAAAACAACTGAGTTTTGTGAGAACTATAACACACCTGTCTGTTCTGTTTCTACACACTGACACACCTGTCTGTTCTGTTACACCTGTCTGTTCTGTTACAGTGACGTCATCGCAGAGATCTACCGGGCGTTAAAACAACGACACGTCCGGTTCACCTTGTGGGCAGCAGGCGTTAAGCTAGATGTACCTGCCGACATGGAGCGTTACGTCCGCAAACTGACACAGCCCCTGAGAAGCCCACCTGCTGTGGTGAGAGAGGTGGAGCAGGCTCGTGATATGAAGGATGGAACGGTCCCGGCCTACACCAGGCCGCCAGTGTCCGCACCGTGCGATGGCCCACCTGTCCTGACGGTTCGTCACTATGGTGCTTACCACAGTGACAGACAGGGACATGAGGGTGGCGACACATGGCGGTGTGCACTGTGCGGGGAGCTGGTGGCAGACATGCTGCGAGATCTTCGTGTCGGTCAGTACACCTCTCTCTGTCTGTGTCTGTCTGTCTGTCTGTCTGTCTGTCTGTCTGTCTGTCTGTCTGCCTGTCGGTCTGTCTGTCTGTCTGTCTGTCCGCCTGTCTGCCTGTCTGTCTGTCTGTCTGTCTGTCCGCCTGTCTGTCTGTCTGTCCGTCTGTTTGTCCGCCTGTCTGTCTGTCTGTCTGTCTGTCTGTCTAACTGTCCGGCTGTCCGGCTGTCTGTCTGTCTGTCTGCCTGTCTGTCTGTCTGCCTGTCTGTCTGTCTGTCCGCCTGTCTGTCTGCCCGTCTGTCTGTCTGTCTCTCTCTCTCTCTCTCTCTCTCTCTCTCTCTCTCTCTCTCTCTCTCTCTCTCTCTCTCTCTCTCTCTCTCTCTCTCTCTCTCTCTCTCTCTCTCTCTCTCTCTCTCTCTCTCGCAATGCAGTATAAGTGTCAGTCAGGTTGGTGTACAACATTTCGATGACGTCATTATACTTACAAGAAACATTGATATTTACGTCATTTACTGTGACGTCGTTACATAATATCGTCACAAGTCTGCCAAGGTGAGGTGTTGAACCCTAAATAATATAAAATTGTGTTTCCTATTTTCAGGTGGTTGTGGTGCTGCTGGTGTGGTTGTAGTCTCTGTTCACGTGTTGCTGCAGCCGGTGTTGGTGCGGAAGTTAGACATGGGTCGTCGTTGTTGTTTGTGTCGTGGTTGTTGTTGATGGTGATGGTGGTGTCGTCGTCGTCGTTGTTGTTGGTGTTGTTGTAGTTGTTGCAGTCGGTGTGGATGTATATTACACAACGACGATGTGATGTTGACGGTGTGTGTGATGTTTCAGGTTGCGATGACAACGCTCCCCACGGGCAGGGCGGCCTCACCTACAGCGACGTCTTTGTGCTGGGTGGCATGAAGTGTGACACAGACACACCGGATGATGACCTCTTCTCACCAGCACCCTTCATCCGGGGCCTCGAGTCACGCGGCGTCCCCACCCGTAAGGTGGCTCATAACGACACAGCGGCCGTTAGACAACTGGCTGAAATGACATCGGGTCCCACACAGAGAGCGGCAGGTAGGGGTCGAGACGAGGCGGTGACGGTGGCCAATCAGAACACAGTATGGGGCTTGGAGAGACACGTCGTCGTCTTCCTGGACAGTGTGTATGATGGTATTGGTGATAATGCTGCCACTACCGGCCGCCTGAGATCCATGTCGCGGTCCACGGCCCAGGTGATCTGGGTGAAGAGGGTTAGGAAATAGACAGCGACAGCGACACTGAGTGACACCCACATCTCGTCACCGCCACCACCACCACCTGTCTCAACTACACGTCCCGCAACGTCCAACGATGTCTAACAACAACCACAACAACCACAACAACAACAACAACAACCGTTGAACTGAAATTCAGCATTTTATTGACTCCATTTACTGAAAATCAGAAATACCTGTCCTTACAACCTGCCGCTCTCTGACAACTACGACGACAACATCATCCTCTACCACGACATCCACCACCATCCGCCACCATCACCACCGACACCGACAACAACAACCCGAGTGACATTTTTATCGTTTTAAAATACGGAAAGAAAAATCTCTCAACACATCGCTTGTTGTTCACTGACAAGCGCATGATTTCATTAAAAATTAGCGTCATCAAGAAATGACGTCACGGACAGACAGTAAATGTTCTAGGGACAGTGGAATGCGTGGTCTATCGCCATGGAAACATCCATGAACATGCTAACAAGAGAGAGAGAGAGAGAGAGAGAGAGAGAGAGAGAGAGAGAGAGAGAGAGAGAGAGAGAGAGAGAACAAATACAGAGACAGAGAAGGACAGAGAGATGGACAGAGAGATGGACAGAGAGAGATGGACAGAGAGATGGACAGAGAGATGGACAGAGAGATGGACAGAGAGAGTGGGAAAGGGGGAGAGAGAGAGGAAATATCATTTTGATACCATACGTCTACCGCTGAGAACTGTTTTGGGATATTTTGCTAAAAAACAACAAATACTGTGATATCAATTCAGTGTCAAAACTATTCCGGTTCTTAAACGATTAATACATTCTACGTATGATGAATTTGAAATCTTGTTTTCTTCATTTTTGACAGTTCATCTGCGCGAGCATGTGTGGGTGCTTTGATGTGTGTGTGTGTGTGTGTGTGTGTGTGTGTGTGTGTGTGTGTGTGTGTGTGGGTATGTGTGTGTGTGGGTATGTGTGTGTGTGGGTATGTGTGTATGTGTGTGTGTGGGTATGTGTGTGTGTGTGTGTGTGTGTTTGTGTGTGTGTGTGTGTGCCTTGGCGGCAATTATTTCTATTGTAATCCTAGTGTTAGCACACCTACATTAAGCTCACTGAACAGAGAACAAACAACACGTACACAACTTCTTGGAGTAAAGATAAACTGGAAATCATTTGGAAACAAAGGGCTCCAAATCCATAGCCCTTCCCCGACAGTTACAACTCTTCGTACGCACACAAACACACGCGCACGCACACACAAACACACGCACACATACACACACACGATTAAACAGATCCACACACACACACACACACACACACACACACACACACACGCACGTACACGCACGCACGTACGTACGCTTACACTGAAGCAATCAACACACACACACACACACACACACTCACACACACACACACACACACACACACACACACACACACACACTCACACAGATCCAAAGACGCGCCAACTCCCCCCCCCCCCAACCTCTAGTTCCCCCACACACGCACGCATACACTTTAACACACATACAGATCCATAGACGCACTTATCCTCACCCCCAACGAACCCCTCCCCCAAAACACACACACACACACACACACACTCATATCCACAAACACACTACCGCCCTCCCCCATCACCCGACACAAACACGCACGCACGCACACACGCACGCACGCACGCACGCACGCACGCACTTAAACAAAAATCACACACACACACACACACACACACACATATCCACATACACACTACCACCCTCCCCCATCACCCGACACAAACACGCACGCACGCACGCACGCACTTAAACAAACATCACACACACGCACGCACGCATACACATAAATACACCCCCCAACACACACACACGCACGTACGTACGCTTACACTTAAACAATCAACACACACACACACACACACACACACACACACACACACACACACACACACACACACACACACACACACACACTCATATCCACATACAAACTACCCCCCTCCCCCATCACCCGACACATACACACACGCACGCAGGCAAACACGCACGCACTCACGCACGTAAACAAACATCACACACACATGCGAACATTCCCACCCACTCTCACACCTCCCACTCCAATCACTCACACACACACACACACACACACACACACACACACACACACACACACATACACACACACACACACACACAAACACACACACACACACACATACATACACACACGCACGAACGAGCGTACGTACGCTTACACTAAAACAATATACAAGGATCATTTTTGATTGATCCTGGTTTTGTTGTTGTTGTTTTTTTGTCCCTGTGTTAGCACACCTACATTAAGCTCACTGAACAGAGAACAAACAACACGTACACAACTTCTTGGAGTAAAGATTGACTGGAAATCATTTGGAAACAAAGTGCTCCAAATCCATAACCCTTCCCCGACAGTTACAACTCTACGTACGCACACAAACGAACGCGAACGCGCACGCGCACACAAACACACC
>NW_027127274.1:0-10000 GCF_037325665.1 Littorina saxatilis
ACACCCTCATTTTTCAATCACATTGATTGAAATTTTGGCCAAGCAATCTTCGACGAAGGCCGGACTTCGGTATTGCATTTCAGCTTGGTGGTTTAAGAATTAATTAATGACTTTGGTCATTAAAAATCTGAAAATTGTAAAAAAAATAATTTGTTTTTAAAACGATCCCCCCCCCCCCCCCCCCCCCCCCCCATCACGTTGATTCGTTGATGACACAACCATTTGTCGAAAGTAGCGTAGGCACCCGGTCTGCTCCCTGCCTAAAAAGGCCAGTGCCGTTCCGTCTTCGAGGGACTGCGTGGGTTTCATTTCGGAGTTTTCCTTCTCCTAGACGAGTTTCCTTCCATGGATGATGAGCATCCTCTTCCCTCGTTTTGAATTCAGAGTGGTCTTCTCTTAGGATAGCTGCCTGCCAGGGTTGACGAGCCTATCCTGCCCGGCTATTTGACCCATAGCTGGGGTAAAACGATCCAAATTTACGTTCATCTTATTCTTCATCATTTTCTGATTCCAAAAACATATAAATATGTTATATTCGGATTAAAAACAAGCTCTGAAAATTAAAAATATAAAAATTATTATTAAAATAAAATTTCCGAAATCGATTTAAAAACACTTTCATCTTATTCCTTGTCGGTTCCTGATTCCAAAAACATATAGATATGATATGTTTGGATTAAAAACACGCTCAGAAAGTTAAAAAGAATAGAGATAAAGAAAAGCGTGCTATCCTTCTCAGCGCAACTACTACCCCGCTCTTCTTGTCAATTTCACTGCCTTTGCATCGAGCGGTGGACTGACGATGCTACGAGTATACGCTCTTGCTGTAAAAATGCAGTGAGTTCAGTTTCATTCTGTTAGTTCGACAGCTTGACTAAATGTTGTAATTTCGCCTTGCGCGACTTGTTTTCTATCGTCTTCTGGAATCATGCCATGCACTTCTTTGACAATAACAGTGCTTTTTGTTTAAATATGCATTTTATTTACTTTCAAAATCAATTCATATTCTAGAACTGCAAGCAAAAGAAAAAAATAACTCACGCAAATTGATCGCAGCAATTTTGAACTCAGTGTTAATACAAGTAACTGTGAAAAAGGCCAACTTCATCTTGAAACAGACGGACTTGACAACTGTGCTGTTTGACTCTTCCTCGTCTGGTTTCTTTATTGGAGATTTGGGGATTGAACTGATCTATGTGTGGGTGTGACTGGAGGTCCTTGGCTGATTCATTCGTGTCTTGGGAGGAAGCTGTCTACTTTTAGTGCCTGCGAGGTCTGTATGTCTAGATCTATTGTCTGTCGCCGTTCATTTGTATTGTTAACTTGCTAATACCGTTCTCACACTTGTTTTGGTCATTTTCTTTTTTCGTATTTATTCTGCTGTGATGGGTCTTTCCCTATATCTGTTCCTCTAAGTTTATGCCCCTACCTCTCTGTCTGTCACTGTCATAGCCCTTGTCTGTCTATCAATCTCTCTGTGTGTCTGTCTCTATTTTTGGTCTCCGTCCCACCGACTCTCTGTCTGTCGGTCTGTCTGCCTTTGTCCTTTTCTGTTTCTGTCTTTTCCCTGTTTCTTTTTATTGACGTTATTTATTCGCGTCTTGGGAGGCATCTGCCGACTGTAAGTGTCTGTTCAGATTGTACGTCTATTGCCTGTCGCAGTCCTTTTGTCTCCCGTCTTTCACAATCATGTTTCTTTATCTCGTTCCTGGTCACTGTTATTTGTTGATGTGTCTCTCTGCGTTTCAGTTCCTCACAGTGTCTGTCTCTATCCGTCTGACTGTCCAACTCGTTGTCTGTCTCTATCCGTCTGACTGTCCAACTCGGTGTCTGTCTCTTCCGTCTGACTGTCCAACTCGTTGTCTGTCTCTATCCGTCTGACTGTCCAACTCGTTGTCTGTCTCTATCCGTCTGACTGTCCAACTCGTTGTCTGTCTCTATCCGTCTGACTGTCCAACTCGTCTGTCTCTATCCGTCTGACTGTCCAACTCGTTGTCTGTCTACTTGTCTGCCTGTTTGTCCATCTATCTGTTCTCTCTTTCCCCCTCTTGCACGCACGTATGCACGCACGCACGCACGCACGCACATACGCACGCACGCATGCACGCACGCACGCACACACACACATACACACACACACGCACGCACACACGCTCTCACGCACACACACACAGACACACACACACACACACACACACACACACACACACACACACACACACAAACACACGCAAACACATATACACACTGACTTGAATTGATTGTAACACGTCCAACGAATGCGCGCTGAAATGCTAACCCGAGTTCAGAAAACAATTTAGGAAAGGGAATGCGTAATGTAAATGCCATGCTAAAGTAATACACAAACAATAGTTGTCTTGAGAGACCTAGAAGTATGCAGAACGTAAGACATCTCTTTGGTACACACTCAAAAGGAAGACCAAAGAGCAAAATACATTTTTAAAAAAACAAACAAAAACAGGTCACACAGACGGAGGACATGATGAACAATCGTACATTCTGACACAAAAACACATCAAAGGCATCATTCCAGAGATACACACTTTACAGAAACAGCAAATCATTAACACATGACCAGCACAGCTTCAAGATACGGTTATTATTACCTTTCTGCACGGATGTTTTTTATTATTTTGTGCGGTCACTTTAGTAGGAATAGTCTTCGTGCCAGCTGAAAATGCACTACTTGCCACTTCAGATTGTGTACATTGACCGTCTTTTTATTTCCTGAAATAATTCACATTACTTTAATGTACATATCAATACTTGAAAATGATGGTATCGTGCGTGCGTGCGTGCGTTCGTTCTTGCGTGCGTCCGTGAAATCCTGTGCGCATGTGTGCTTGCATGCTTCTATGACCTTCGTCAATATTTGGTTCTTTTTTGGACATGAGAAGAATTTGCCTTTTTCCCTGGTGTGGTTGTTTTTGTGGTTGATTAGTTTTGTACAACGACAGTGTTAGGTTGTTTTAATGTAACGTTCAGGCAATTCCTGTGACATATCTACCCTTGAACAATCTCTTTCTGAATTTGTACTTTACCAGAGTTGCCCCCAGCTGCAGCAAAGCACGCTTCGTACTCGATCACATTCGATGAAGTAATTGCTGAACTCATCACTTCCCCAAGATTGGGGTGAATTCGAATGGGGGAGGGAACATGTTCGCTAACTACGTAAGAGCAACATGAATGCATACATAGCTTTTGTACGACGAAAAGACACTGTTGGGTCGTGAAAGGTAAATATGCGCCGAAATGGCTGCAATCTACTGGCCGTATAAAATTTCATCTCACACGGCATCACTGCAGAGCGCCTAGAACTGTACCCACGGAATATGCGCGATATAAGCGTCATTGATTGATTGTTGCTAACTTTTTTGGAATGCTTACCGCAAAATATCCGGTAAACGGCGAAACGTGAATCGGGTAAAAGCCGGGAATACGGCCGGTTTACATAAAAAAAACACACCATGAAATGTGAAAAGCGCACTGTCGACAAATCTGATTTAACATTGAATACGGTTGGCTTAGAATAAATTATATGAAGTTTAAAAATTTGAATACGGCCGACTTAGTTAAACGCGTGACATTTACTTTTGAGCTTACGTATAGGCCTACGTCCCTTTGTGTCTCGGGTATGGAATGATAAAAAAAAAAAAACGCACCGACCGAAAATCTGAATTAACATTGAAATCTTGAAATGTAAAAATCGCACAGACAGGGTTACAAGCGAGAGACTAATCGCAGAACTTAACGTCTTCTGTTGCACGTGGCAATCGCCTTGTCCCCATCCGAGTTGAACTCCATGACATGGTGATAGGGGGAAAAGAAAGAGAGAACTAATGACACCCATTTTTAAATTTGTCTTCGGAACTTCCGCACCGAGTCACCTTCGTGACACTTTAAAGGAAACACAAGAAATGAAAAATCGTTGACGCTGCTTTCTCGGAAAAAGCACAACTAAAATGGGTACAGTGCTTTTTCCCCACAGAGAGTTGGGAAAAGCTTCGATAAAGGAAGTGTTAAGGAATTTACCGATAACCAAGGGGTTGCAGGATGGGAGTATGATAGAGGAAGAAAGAAAGAAATCAAGGAAGGAGGGAAGAGAAAAAGGAATGAAGAAAGGAAGGACAATTGAAATCAAGAAATGAGGAAAGAGGAAGGGTTGAAAATAAGCAATCAAGAAAGAAGAGATGGAAAGAAGGAAGGACTGAAGGAAGAAATCATTGAAGGAGGGAAGATATGAAGTAAGGACGGAAAGAAGGAAGGAAAAAAGAAAGTACGAAAGAAAGAAAGGGAATTAAAAGGAAGGAATAAAATTAATGGAAGGCAGAAAAGAAGGGAAACAAGGAAAGAAGACAATTATCAAAGCAACCAAAAAGAATTCATGCATAACACGGAGGAACAAAAGGAATTGAAAATCACGAGAAAAAAAAGTACAGCAACAAAAACAGTAGCAGCAGCTGTTAAAATCTTGTTTTCCCTTCTTTTTTATCAGAGTGTCTCAGTACACTTAAAATGCTCAAAACATAGACTCAGATTAATTTCGTAGTCTCGCAAACTCTTCCCAACCCACATTTTGCTTTCTGTAACATCGAGGTTTATATAACGAGAAAAACAAGGTATTGTATGCGACGCCCATAGTTCGTCTTCAGATTTGTGAATTCCAGGTGTTTGTTCCCTTAACTTTGGAGAGTTCCTTTCAATTTGAGCCAGGAAACAATCACGCCTGCATCTGAGGCCACACTGTTCGACCGTTTCTCCCGCGTTCTCCAGCGACATTTTTGTTCTTCGCTTGATTTTTTAGGAACACGTGCGACACACGTTAGAGAAGTTCATATCGAAACGTCGGACGTGCACTGGAACCTCTGACGACAGCGGAAAGGCAATGTGTTTTTTGCCTTAATTTAGACAATAAATACACATTTTTAGATACTAATTTGCAAATTTTACTCAAGTGAGTTTGCCATTTCAATTCTTGATCAACAGTAACCCCTAATAATTTATGCTCTTTAACTTGTTGCACTTGAGTTGAATCAATTGACAGTTGAAGCAGTAAGGGTTTTAATTGGTGTTTTTGTCTAGTTGTAATCACCATACTTTTCGTCTTAACAGGGTGAATAACCATTGCATTAGTGGTGCACCATTATCTCATCTCATCTATACTTGTTTGAAGAGATTGGTTGACGGCTACCAAAGACTTCTGACTGGTGTGGATTGATGAATCATCCGCAAAGAACTCACATCTTACTTTCTCATCTGACACATGTAGAGGTAAAGCCTTTATGTAAACACAGAACAATATAGGTCCTAATACAGACCAATGAGGCACACCACTTTTGACAAAATCATTCGACGAAGTTTTACAGTTGAGGAATACATATTGTGTCCGTTTTGAAAAATATGATTCGAAGAAGGCACAAGCAGAGTCATCTTTTAAGTAGCATTGTAATTTCTTTAATATTAAGGAGTGGTCTACAAGGTCAAAGGCTGTTTTAAAGTCCAGGAATAACGCTCCTGTTACTTCGGACTCATTAATAGCTGAAAACCAAGTTTCACATAAAGACCTGAGAGCAGTGTGGCATGAATGCTTAGAGCGAAATCCAGACTGAAATGGATGAAACAAATCCATTCGTTCCATAATTATATTCCAGTAAATATTTTTGAATACCGTACTTTCCGGGTGACAAGGCGCTTCGTTATCTAAGACGCACCCCCTTCTTTTTAAAAAAAATTGTAATCCAGTCACCCATTGGACGCAGGGGGCCGATAGGGCGCACCAAAATTGAAAAAGTATACCGGTAGTCGAAGAATGAAAATAAGCCGGCGAGATCAAAGCCAGGTCCATTGTTTATAGACACGACCTTCTTCCCAGGGGTCAATGACCCAGTTTTTGCCATGAGAGGTGGTTCCTGTCATATCTGAGAGAGGAAACACTTCCTGCTTCGGGGTCAGTGACCGGTCAGTGACCGAGTTTAACAGAGTCGAACTCTGTGTGTGCGGCGAGATCAAAGACATTGTGATAGCTGGGTGGCCTTGTTTATAGACACGACCTTCTTCCCAGGGGTCAATGACCCAGTTTTTGCCATGAGAGGTGGTTCCCCTGTCATATCTGAGAGAGGAAATACTTCCTGCACCGGGTCAGTGACCGGTCAGTGACCGAGTTTAACAGAGTGGAAATAATTATGTGTGCTCTGTGTGTGCGGCCAGATCAAAGGCAGGCATTGTGATAGCTGGGTGGCTTGAGAGCTCGAGGAAACTTGGCCAGGGCAGTACCTAGTAGCTGAAACATGCATTATCACAAGTTGTTTGACTGGTACTCAGGCGGTCTCTTTGATTTTTTTCGTATTTCATACACGGATTAGACGCTTCGTTATACAAGACGCAGGGGTCGAACTCGAGGAAAAAAGTCGCGCCTTATGACCCGGAAAGTACGGTATGCTTCTCCAAAGGCTTAGAGAGAGAGAGAGAGAGAGAGAGAGAGAGAGAGAGAGAGAGAGAGAGAGAGAGAGAGAGAGAGAGAGAGAGAGAGAGAGACATACATACGTGCGTGCGTGCGTGCGTGCGTGCGTGCGTGCTTGCGTGCGTGCCAGCCAGCCAGCCAGCCAGCCAGACAGACAGACAGACAGACGGACTGACAGGGACAGACAGACAGACAGACAGACTCAGACACACACAGACAGACATCTAGACAGACAGACAGACAGACAGACAGACAGAAAAAATGAGCGTTTCAAAAGGCTGTTGTTATGAAAATAACAACCTGCCTTCACCCTTTCTTTTCTATTCTTACTTTTCCACGCTTATGAGTTTCACACACAACTCAAGTAGTCATCCTGCACAAACGTACCACGCAAGCCACTTTTTCTGTAGGCGTGTTATAAACGGACAACATGCATGCCGTTAACATCCTAGCTGAACAAAATATTTGTAGGTGTATATGTCGTATCCATTCTGTACAATTTGCGCATTATGTACAATGAGCAGCATATCGTGCTCATTGTATACAATGAGCAACAAGTTTTGCTCATTGTATACAATGAGCAAAACTGTTGCCCATTGTATACAATGAGCAAGACCATAAAGTTGCACATTGTATACAATGTGCACCGAGTGAGCAAGATTGTTGAATGACGTTCAAGCTACACTGATATATGAATCATAGTGAATGGTAAAGTGTTCAAATAACGATGTTTATTATGTTTAAGCATTGTTTTAATTCTCATTTCGCTAAAACTAAACAGTGTATTAAGAATTTAATTATTGTAAATTAAAGGGGCAGAAAACAGCTAAAAACAACTTTGTTTTAAAAAATTATTTGATGCATAGGAACCACTTTAGTGAAACCGCACATCGATAGCGCTGTTAGTTTGGCTGGAAATAACATTTAACTTTGTAGTGGAAGTAGAATGACGTCTTATCTTTTATTTTAAAACGGCCGTAACTCGCTTCACATTTGACCAATATGCATGCGGGTTTTTTTTGCTTTCGGCGTTTTGAACTGGCGTGCATGTGATAAGAAAAAGAATGGAACGAAAAATCCCAAACAATTTTTTTTTCAAAAAAATATTCAAAATCTTTTCTTTTTTTAAAATATATTTTTTGTTACATTTACCTAGAGTAAAGAGTAAAGAGTAAGCAATCTCTTTTTGGCCCGAAAACATGAAACGACAGCAACCTGTTGACTGCCCCTTTAATTAAACAATAAAAACAAATACAACAATTAATGTTGTTTCAACACACGCACACACATGTATAACATTCGTTCATAAAAACGCTCACATTGTCATGTCATGCTAAAAGTAAGAGATAGAAACAACAACGTCAGCTAATGAGAGCTAATTAAATTCCTAATGCACTGTATAGTTTTAGCGAAATGAGAATTAAAACAATGCTTAAACATAACAAACATCGTTATTTGAACACTTTACTCACATATTCCATTCAACCATTCACTATGATTCATATATCAGTGTAGCTTGAACGCCATTCAACAATCTTGCTCACTCGGTGCACATTGTATACAATGTGCAACTTTATGGTCTTGCTCATTGTATACAATGGGCAACAGTTTTGCTCATTGTATACAATGAGCAAAACTTGTTGCTCATTGTATACAATGTGCAAGATATGCTGCTCATTGTACATAATGCGCAAATTGTACAGAATGGATACGACATATATAAGTTTGCTCTACCACGTGCTAAAAATCCAAGTGAAAATTCACGACTGTGTGCGCTAATTTTTGTTTTAAAGCACGTGGGCTGCAGTGCTGGATCTTTATATTGCAAGGTATCTTTACTTTTACTTGCCTGTCAAGAATAATAAGAATAAGAACAACAACAACAACAAGTCGCGTAAGGCGAAAATACAACATTTAGTCAAGTAACTGTCGAACTCACAGAATGAAACTGAGCGCAATGCAACGCAGCAAGACCGTATACTCGTAGCATCGTCAGTCCACCGCGCACGGCAAAGGCAGTGACATCGACAAGAAGAGCGGGGTAGTAGTTGCGCTGAGAATGATAGCACACTTTCTGTACCTCTCTTCGTTTTAACTTTCTGAGCGTGTTTTTAATCTAAACATATCATATCTATATGTTTTTGGAATCAGGAACAGACAAGGAATAAGATGAAAATGTTTTTAAATTGATTTCGGCAAATTAATTTTGATAATAATTTTTATATATTTAATTTTCAGAGCTTGTTTTTAATCCAAATATAACATATTTATATGTTTTCGGAATCAGCAACTTATGGAGAATAAGATGAACGTAAATTTGGATCGTTTTATACAAAAAATAATTTTTTTTACAATTTTCAGATTTTTAATGACCAAAGTCATAAATTAATTTTTAAGCCACCAAGCTGAAATGCAATACCGAAGTCCGGGCTTCGTCGAAGATAACTTGATTAAAATTTCAACCAATTTGGTTGAAAAATGAGGGCGTGACAGTGCCGCCTCAACTTTCACGAAAAGCCGGATATGACGTCATCAAAGACATTTATCAAAAAAAAGAAAAAAACACATGGGGATATCATACCCAGGAACTCTCATGTCAAATTTCATAAAGATCGGTCCAGTAGTTTAGTCTGAATCGCTCTACACACACACACACACACACAGACACACACACACACACACAGACAGACACACACACACACACACACACACACACATACACCACGACCCTCGTCTCGATTCTCCCCTCTATGTTAAAACAGTTAGTCAAAACTTGACTAATTGTAAAAAGGAGAAGAAGAGCAACAAGTCGCGTAAGGCGAAAATACAATATTTAGTCAAGTAGCTGTCGAACTCACAGAATGAAACTGAACGCAATGCCATTTTTCAGCAAGACCGTATGTATAAGTTACAGCTCCGTCCATCCATGGTATCGCCTGATATTTTGTCGAGACTGGGTCAATGAATATGATGACGTCACTCGAGGCTCTGCCGAGAGTGACGTCATTATATTCTTTCACCCCGTCGAGACAAAATATCACGCGATACCATGGATGGACGGAGCTGTAACGTATATATGGCATGACCAAAGTAAAGAGAATTTGTCATGGGATGTGGAAACAAATCATTGGAAATTCACCATGGGCAATCAACCCAAGCCTAGAAGTTGTAGAACTATATTTTGTTTCAGTCTTGGCAAGGCCAGTTTTGTCCAGTTCCGGAAAAGACATCATGAATTCATTCACCCTGCCGAGACGAAAAAAACAATTCCATGGATGAAAACGTATAAGCTTATTATCCCGTGACGCATCAAAGCTAAATTTTGTTTTGAAATGTCTTCACAACGTACAGATAACTTATAACGACATAATCGCCTTCACAAGACAGGAAAAACGCACACTTGGTTTTCGTCTGCTACAAATCTAGTCTTGTTGGTTGACGGAGAGAATAAAGCTTCAACCGTACCTTCATCAACAGGAATAAATGCTCAATCCGCTGTCAGTTCGCAACTGAACCTTG
>NW_027127274.1:15000-16925 GCF_037325665.1 Littorina saxatilis
CTTTGGTGATGAAGTCTAACATGTCTAAACCGGTTCTTGTTAATGTTTGTGTTTGCCACTGCCAGTCTACATTCTCTAACATTTCTGTGTTTACTGGTAAAACAAGAAATTCCTCTGAGGTAGGAAAAACACCCCCGTCCTTACCATTCTCACTGCCACCAACTGAGAAGGTTATTTCCCTTTGACCATTAATATGTCCCTCTATAAGTCCTTGTAGAATCTTAATCCACCAATAACTCCCTAACCGTGTGTTTGACTGGTCCCATTTTTTGTAAGGACCGTGTCAGGAATGTATAGAACCTGTTCACCAAGTTTGGTGACGATCGGTCCGTTCATTCTTGAGATCTATATGCGAACACAAACAAACAAACACATCGACCGAATCCTATACACACCCCTATACCGGGGGTGTAAAAACACACCTAGTCTTGATCTGAGGACTATGTGCGAGTGTGCGTGCAACCTTGTCCGTGTGTGTGTGTGTGTGTGTGTGCGTGCGTACGTGTGTGCGCGCGCGCGTGCGTGCGTGTGTGTGTGTGTGTGTATCTTTGTGTGTGTGTGTGTGAGTGTGTGTGTGTGTGTGTGTGTGTGTGTGTGTGTGTGTGTGTGTGTGTGTGTGTACCCATGTTTCCACAGGTTTGGTTGCCTAAATCACCATAAGGCAACCATCCACACGTGGATGACAACCTAAACTCTGGATGGCAACCTAATTGTGTGGATGGTCGCTTCATTTAACACCGTTAAATTGACTTTTTTGACGGAAAGAATGTCATAACAATGTTCAAAATGACATTCTTTCCGTCCTCTATAGGCGACGAAATAGGTCAAATTTTGTGCATTTTTTAGTGCAAAATTCTTCGATGCCGGAGCGAGTACTGCACCCAGTGCTGTTGTAGTGCAAGTGCACTAGAAAGGCACTACACCCAGTGCCGCCTCTTAGGTAACCATCCACACTTTAGGTATGTGTGTGTGTGTGTGTGTGTGCGTGCGTGCGCTTTCCAATGTTTTTACTCTCAAGAGTTTATTAATTCAAGGAGAAAAATGCAAACTGAGTCCAAACCAGCGACAGTTACTGAAGACAGCGAAGGTGTAGGGTGGCGAGTTAAAACTTCCAAGGAGACGAACGGAAAGAATCCAAGCAAGCTTTTTATTGCTTAATCAATCTCGCCACCTCCGTTAGCAGAACAAGATTTAGCGCTGGTACTAGAAGGTGGCTAAATCAAATAGTTACCTACATTTAACAGTCACAGTAGCCGAAAACCCGTACTTCGCTCGGATTGGAGGGTGGCTTTCGACGTCTGGTTGTTATTGGTTTTTCAGAATTGATCTGGGGGATTGACGGCGAAAAAGAAGAGTCGCCCCTATCCTAGGAGCTTTCGCCCAAGACATTGTAGCAAAACTATACATCTTTCATTTGGAAAGTTAGAACTTTGATCCGTTTTAGGCAATGTATTTAGAGGGAGTGAATGGGTGCAGGCGTTTTCTTCTTCATTTTCTATTTCTTCTTCTCCTCTTTTTTCTTCTCCTTCTTCTGGAACAGAATCAGATGAAAGTGCAGGTAAAATGAACAAAACTAAGACAGAGTGAGAATACAAACACGGGATTAGGGGTAAAAACAAACAAACAAACAAACAAACAAATAATAGAATCACGCATGTATAACATAAATCCTGCTTCGTTTGGTTTTTTCTGCACATTTGTTGAAACGGCCACGCAAGTTTCAGCATATTTAGGAAGTTAAAAAAAGTCAAAATTTTCCACCTTAATTGTCCACCACTGTGCTGTATGGGAACACTGGACATAAAGAGCTTTCCTGTCGCACATCATGGGGTTGTTGCAAAATTGGTTGTCGCAGTCTGTGGCAGAATAGGCCTGCATTATCGCGACAAATGCAAAATTTACGACAAATGCGAAATTTGCGACAA
>NW_027127275.1:2500-7500 GCF_037325665.1 Littorina saxatilis
TCCTTTCTGTGTCAGTTTTAATTTTTATTTTTGTTTTCATTTTGTAATTGTTATTCTCATTAAGAAAGTTTCTGTTAGATCCTCGTCCACATCGTTACAAATGCTTTCCACAACTGAAAAACATAAGTCGATGAACATCAACGGGGCTCAAACACAGAGGCGCTCGCACGGCAACGGAACCGTTTCCCTAAGTACATTGATTTAAATATTTGGCAAAGTTACCGAGTATTTTTCAACGCTATCATCATAGGCGTGTCTAACTAGACCAATTTCGGACAAAAAAATCGTGTTTTTATGGGTTCAGTGGACGAGTTGCTGTCCCTTGTTTTTTCTTGCATTTCCATGGAAACACTGAGGCAAGCTATCGTAATAAATAATAATAATAATAATAATAACGGGCATTTATAAAGCGCCTTATCAAAAGTTCAAAGCGCGGGACAACAATACATGTATACAAAAATCATACAATCACTGTCAGATTCAAACAACACATCATGCACATCTCACATCCCCAGACTCTATACTAAGGAACTATCCGTAGTGTTGTTGGAACAAGTGAGTTTTCAAATTGGACTTAAAAGATGAAATGGATGGAGAGTGACGTAATTGAAAGGGGAGTGAATTCCATAACTGAGGTCCATAATACGAAAACGTGCGGAAGCCATGAGCCTTGCGTTTAAAGCGACCTTGACAGAGAAGTCGAGCATCATCAGAAGAACGAAGGGTGCGAGAGGGAGTGTAGAGAGAGACCAGTTCAGAAAGATAGGCAGGTGCCGATTCAGAGATGATATTGTAGCAGACATTGTAGGCTTGCATCAGTGTTTCTACGGAAACAAGGAGCAAGCAACTCTTCCACAACTCGTGACAACTTGTACAGATTTATTTTCCAACAGCGTCTATTAGGAGACAGCGAATGTCCCTTGTACTGCACAAGGTAAAGTTCGTCAAAAGTTTAACAAAAAACACACACACACACAAAACCCCATAAAACGGCTTTTTCTCTACCATATCCTTACAATGGGGGGGGGGGGGGGATGGGGGAGGGGAGGTGTGGGGTGGGTGGGTGTGTGTATGTGTGTGTGTTGGGGGGTGCAGCAACAGGTACATGTACTATACATGTACTCGATTGGGATTGGAACCCAGTCAGCCTGCATGCGCGATGGCGGCGACTGTTTTAGCCACCACGCCAATGTACCAGTGAATTGTACATTCGTGCGTCATGGCCACAAGACTAGCACAAGAATGCTGGACTAAACGATTCCTTGTTCCGCGTGTGACCCAGCATGTAAACCACCCACCACACATGCTCGGTAAAGTTTGACATACGTTGAATGAAGGCATTCTCTCCACTGGGAAAGTGAAAGCCCCTTTCATAAAACCTCCAAAAGTGTTTGAGAAAATCAGGTCTTAAAAACCCTGAGTTTTAAAATGGAGGTAAATTTACAGAGGCTATGAACAGAAAATAATAATAATAATAATAATAATAATAATAATAATAATAATAATAATAATAATAATAATAATAATAATAATAATAAATGAGCATTTATATAGCGCAACATCATAACTTTACAATTATGCTCTTTGCGCTTGACACATTTAAAATGTAAAACACAGTTATACAAGCATTTACATCTACATTCGTAGTCAGCAACGCTTAATTAAAAACATACACCATTAAACATACATTACAAAAGATTCTTCCGCTAACTAAGTAATAAAAACATGAATAAAATAGGTAGTGAAAACAAGAAAATACCAGCTGAATACCCTTAATCAAACAGAACATGTTATCAACAATACTGAAAACTTTCTTTCTTTATTTGGTGTTTAACGTCGTTTTCAACCACGAAGGTTATATCGCGACGGATACTGAAAACAGCCCTAGATGTTTATATACATTATCACATTATCACTAAAACAACAAATACACTACATGTAGCCTACTGATGGACTGAGAAAACAAAATCAGGGGTTGTATTTCTTGAAGAGGTGCGTTTTAAGTGCTCGTTTGAATGCTTGGGGTGACTGAGAGTGGGGTCACTCTCCTGGAAACTGGTCAGTCGGGACAGCGTACAAAAACATTTAAATAAACAACAAAATAATTACTTTCCTTTATTTTTATGTGTTTTGTTGTCTTCAGTGTTATTTGGAGCAACAGTGTGAACAAGAACTAAAGCGTTTGTAAATTCTGTGATTTGCTTTGCACTGCAGAAGCTCTGAAATCGCCACTTTTTTCCATTCGAAAGTGTGACATGCTATCTCTGCACATACACATGCCTCAAATTTACCCATTTGATAACACATTTTTCTACAATTGTTGCAAATTCCTGTGTATGAATTTGATTTCACCCGCCCGATGCGCCCAAACGATCTTTTGATAATAACTTGGTTGCATTTGACCATGTAGAAACAATCGTCTCGCACGTCACGCCTGGTGTCCTATTTTTAGCTTCAACGCCATGCCCAAACATAACTTGTGCATACTGTTTCAGGGGATGGATAATTCTACTCTGACATAGTAAAATATTCGATGTCGTTAATCGCGATTGAATGAGATTCAAGTTGAGTCTGTAAAGCAAGTTTAATGAGATGTTCTGATAGATCTGCAAGTGGTGTCCGAAAATTTGCGATACGTGTGAGCACATTGCAGAACTATTTTCTGGCAAACTTGCGATCTTTCAACCCATTCGCGCATGAATATAAGGGAGTCCCTGTGGGGGTTACACGGTGCAAACGTGTTTTCGTACAATCGAGCACGCGGTTAGACGCAGGAAAACTTTGTTGTTGCGGGGTCCGCGCCAAAGTTGACGACAGACGTGCGAGACGGTACATGTGATCACAACCTTTGAGGTAAGTTTGAGCTTTACGACGGCTCTATTTTTACTATTTTGCGTGTAGAACTTAAACCACTAATATGATTTTGTCATGTTTACAAACTGAATTCGAAAAAAAATGCCTTTCTGTCAGAAAAACGCAACCAAGTGGCAAATTCATGGGTAGAGTAGATCTAGGTACAGTCCAACGTGAAAAGAAGTTTTCGTTGTTTATGATTGTTTTGCGCCTCTTGTTAGTTTATTTTCTATTTTTTTAAATGAAGATTAGATCATGTGGTTCAGGTTCATTTGTTTTGTTGAGAATCTCAAGAAATAACGTTTGAATCTCTCATCATAGCCAGAGCTGTCTCGTTCGTATAGCAGACGCCATTGCTGCTTTCCGCATGCGGTGTCAGCGATGCGTGCGGGGCAGAAATTATGACAGATACTGGCATTTTCATTTGCACTGGAGCAGATTTTACACAGCGTGTAGTCATTTTTACATTTAGTCAAGTTTTGACTAAATTTTTTAACATAGAGGGGGAATCGAGACGAGGGTCGTGGTGTATATATGTGTGTGTGTGTCTGTGCGTGTGTGTGTGTGTAGAGCGATTCAGAGTAAACTACTGGACCGATCTTTATGAAATTTTACATGAGAGTTCCTGGGCATGATATCCCCAGATGTTTTTTTTTCTTTTTTTGGATAAATGTCTTTGATGATGTCATATCCGGCTTTTTGTAAAAGTTGAAGCGGCACTGTCACACCCTCATTTTTCAATCAAATTGATGGAAATTTTGGCAAAGCAATCTTCGACGAAGGCCGGACTTTGTGTTGCATTTCAGCTTGGAGGCTTAAAAATTGATTAATGACTTTGGTCATTAAAAATCTGAATTGTAATTAAAATTTTATTTTTTATAAAACGATCCAAAACTACGTTCATTTTATTCTTCATCATTTTCTGATCCAAAAACATATAAATATGTTATATTCGGATTAAAAACAAGCTCTGAAAATTAAAAATATAAACATTATGATTAAAATTAAATTTCGGAAATCGATTTAAAAACAATTCCATCTTATTCCTTGTCGGTTCCTGATTCCAAAAACATATAGATATATGTTTGGATTAAAAACACGCTCAGAAAGTTCAAACGAAGAGAGGCACAGAAAAGTGTGCTATGCAGCACAGCGAAACCACTACCGCCCTAAACAGGCTCGTCAGTTTCACTGCGGTCATTGTTAAAAAATGCAGTGCGTTCAGTTTCATTCTGTGAGTTCCACATGACTAAATGTAGTAATTTCGCCTTACGCGACTTGTTGTTTCTTTGTGTTACGAGGATGTGTTCAGGACAGAACCACTCTGATTTCCAATGTGTGTATCTTGGGATCTTGACGGTTGTAACATGCACTGTTATGTACCTCAATGTGCGATGTAAAGCTGTGGTAGCAATTAAAATATCTGACTCCAACTGTTGCATACTTTTTTTTCAGATGCCAGGATGCTGCTAATGCTCTATCCTTTCTGCCAGTCCAGTCAATGCTGATCCAGGAGCAGATCAGAGAGACCGGTACGTTTCTACTGTAAATAATTGTTTTAACATGTTTTTCATTAATCTTAATCTTATTATACTGGAATGACTTTGCTTGCATGCAGTCATTTTTTTTAATTTTCTGTATCCATACTGATTTGTGCAGACATTCTTAGCAAAGTCTTTCCATAGCATGGTAAGTGCAGGTTACATATATATGGAATCAATTACATTTATACATGTATTTCAAGTACCAAATTACCCCTAGTTGGTATGAATGGAGAGCTTCAGTTGTCTGCTTTTCTGAGGTAGACATTTCCAAGTAATTCATGATGTAAACCTTTTCAGTTACTATTTTTAATTTTTCTATTTTAAGAAAGGTTCATTTGTTTGTCCACAGATTGACACACTGGATGGGAATGGGGTGGTTGTCCGTTTACTTAGGAAACAAGGATCATCGTTTGTGTGGCCTGCTGTGGAGGAGATATTTTTTGTGAAGTTTGAGGAAGTAGTTGAGGTGCTGCCAGTCCCAACTCTTGACAGACGTGGCAGACACACATTTCAATAAAAAGTTGTTTCGTTTTGACTGAAATAAACCCATGGTTAACTGATATTGGTGTCTGTGTTTGTTTGCGGTGTCCATGGTTACACGCG
>NW_027127275.1:15000-19375 GCF_037325665.1 Littorina saxatilis
CCAGAGCTGTGTATCATTTTGTGACATACATTGTCAATCCTTTAAATGATTACAACGTCTATTAAATGACATTTTAAATGTATTCTCTTTACGTTTTGTTTAGTGATACTCCAGTTAGATCATGATACAGACCTACACCAAAAATCATAGTATACAATTTTTTTTTAAATTGTTGATATTCAAATCCTTTGGTTTTCATGTTACGAAGATAGCGTACTTTGAAACCATTGTAATTGACTAAACGTAGGCAAACAACATGTGCAAGTATTTCTAATTCTTTCTCTGAAGGCCAAGGATATATATAGAACCAGTATGTAGGCTATTAATAAAAACAATTTGTATGGTCAAAATGTCTTAATCAAAAAACAAGAAAGGTAAGTTGTTGTAACGTTGTTATTGACAAAATTACGTTAGTTACAATGTCTTAAGTTAAGTAAAAAAAATGCCACCTTCGTAACATGGTTTCTCCTGGTACACAGCTTTGGAGAATAACCCTACGGCAATCATCGCGTGTGTAAAGTGGCAGGGACACGTTTATATTTGTAACGTGCACATAACGTGGCCTCAGCAATACGTATTTCAAGCTCCAGGGAAGAGAGCGTGGGCTAAGTTTTGGTTATAAATGTGTGTAACACTTTCACAGGAAAACAGTTGGTTAATCTGTCTGCACTTAAACAAAAAGTGTTAATACGGATTAAACAACACTAATCCTACGTCAAAGAGACACGTACAGGCGTTGGTTTTCAGGCATTTAACATATATACGTTCTATTTGAAAAATAAGAAGGGTCAAATGAGTAGAACCAACTAGCTAAACAAGCAGTCCATGATACAAACAACCAACTGACAGACCAGCTACCAACAGAAGCAGCGGCAACCTATTTCCAATATTCATCGAGAGCGATTTCAGCGTGTTTTGCTCCAGGGAGGTGAACGACGGGTAACACAACACAACACAACACAACAAAACACAACACAACACAACACAACACACAACACAACACAACACAACACAACACAACACAACACACAACACAACACAACACCTCACACACGCACACGCACGCACGCACACACACACACACACACACACACACACACACACACACACACACACACACACACAACATATATTACACAGCACAACACAACACAACGCCATGCAACACAATACAACACAACAATACACAACACAACAATACGCAACGCAACGCAAGACAACACAACACAATACAATTAAAATACAGCATAATTAAGCCAAAGAATAACTTCTACAGAACGCAGAATAAAGAAAAACATATTTTATTTTAGAAGGTTGAGTACTCGTTCTGACGTTGCTGTTAAAAAAAAGGCATAGAGCCCTGATGACCACCCCCAAAAAACTCACCAAACAACAACCAACAACAACCCAAAAAACTAAAACAAAACCCCCCAAAAAACAACAACAGCGTACTACCCAAACAAGCAAACATGAACAATAAACATCAAGGCAAAACATTTTAAAGAGATATAATTTTCAAATACTAAAAATAATAAATAAAAGAACATTACAAAGATTTTAAAGATATATCCTTTTCCAAAAAGCCAGCAAGAAAGAAAGAAAGAAACAAACAAACATCACTTCTGCACAAAAAGGTTACTTTTATTATAAAAAAAAGGCCATGCACATCATTGTGGGGCTCTTAATCAGGAGACATGCATCCCTCAGTACAAAGCAGTGTCCGTTCATACTTGAAACATGCATCCCTCAGTACAAAGCAGTGTCCGTTCATACTTGAGACATGCATCCCTCAGTACAAAGCAGTGTCCGTTCATACTTGAGACATGCATCCCTCAGTACAAAGCAGTGTCCGTTCATACTTGAGACATGCATCCCTCAGTACAAAGCAGTGTCCGTTCATACTTGAGACATGCATCCCTCAGTACAAAGCAGTGTCCGTTCATACTTGAGACATGCATCCCTCAGTACAAAGCAGTGTCCGTTCATACTTGAGACATGCATCCCTCAGTACAAAGCAGTGTCCGTTCATACTTGAGACATGCATCCCTCAGTACAAAGCAGTGTCCGTTCATACTTGAGACATGCATCCCTCAGTACAAAGCAGTGTCCGTTCATACTTGATCATTCACAACTACCAAAAATATCACATATGATTCACAATGGATCATTAAAGTAATCAAGATGTGGGAGAAAAATGCTTAGGGACTGGGTTTTAAGGTGCTCTCATCTAATCCGTGTCTGGCAATGTTGACTCAGTCGAATCTCGCCCATTTGCAGTGTTTGAGTAAAGTCTTTGTGGTTATGACACGCTATAAAAGTTGACAGCTTAGCCCATTTGTAATGTTTGAATCAAACCTTTGCGGTTTTGGCACTGCTATGCAAACTATGATCTCACCCTTGCAAAGTTTGGATTTTGAGAGTTTATTGAGCGATGTTTGCTGTCTGTTTAGGACAAGACAGGACAAGACAAGGGATATCAAAGTCATACAGGGATACCTGTTTACGCCTCCAGGACAGGTATAGGGTCATATATATGATAGTGTCTGTTCAGGTAATACCGCAGATGGATTTATTGGATATATGCACAGCCTGGCGATAACCTTACGAATAATTTTCTTCTGCTGGTATGCTGAAGTTACCGAGAAAACTTTGTTTTCGAAATTCTTTGTCACGTCCTCGGAAGACATGCAGAAGCAGTGTGAGAATTAATTTTTTTACTAGACGTCATTACTCACGTAATGATAATGTCATCTTTATTTTAAACTTGTTTGGATTTAGACGTAAGCGATTTTACTTGAAAAGAGAGACGGCTTATTTTATCATTTTATCCAAGCGGAGCGCGGGCGAAGCCCGCGCGTAGCGAGGTAGTTTTTTTTTTCATCTCCCAGCACTGAAAATTTTTTGGCCAAGTGGTGTCTGTCTGGACATTGTTCTAGAATTCATCTTTTAGCACAATATTAGCGACACTGTTTGGACAATTCTATTAAAATTAGGCGTACAAACTGATTTTGTTTCGGGGAATCCTCTCAGAGGATCAGAATTTTCATATAATATCATCGGAAGCTGTTACAACGGGAAAATGTGAAACTTTTGTCACTTTTTAACATGGAATTTCATCTTTGAGCGTTTCAAGCGGACTTTAATAAAATAGTTATTTGCGAATTAAGCAGCGGAAGACACTCACCGGTTCAACATGTGTATGGTCATTAAACCTCAAAACATTTCAGTAAGTGGTTTAGACAAACACCTCCGCCATGTGAGGGTGACTGGTTTGTAGCTGAAGAGTTTTTTTCTAAAGTGTGTTCTAAATACAAATGACGTACTGGTAATGATGTAATGAGTTGTTCTAATCTTGTTCTTGGAACTCTTGCTGTTCCAAGCTTGTTCTTAGCAAGTCTTGGTGACGAGAACAAAGACTATCAATGAAATCTTTAGAAATAACCTCTGACAACGACGACGATGACGACGACGACGACGATAACAACAACAACAACAAATGACATCGACGACGACGACGACGACAACAACAACAACAACAACAACAACAACAACAACAACAACAACACGAGAACAACAACAATCACGACAACGAACATGACAACAACAACACCAACAACTACGACGACAACTACAACGACTGGGTTATGATGACATCACCAATGATTTAAAGGCCGTTAAAAAATCGTTAAATCCTATTTCTTCACTGATTCTTATGAAATTTTAAAGGTAGGTTTGTTGTCCCCAACTTATTTTCACTCCATACTTTTCCAGAAGAAAAACATAATTTTGGCAGTTAAAAACCGTTAAAATTCAATTCTTCACCGATATTTATGAAATTTTGAGGGTAGGTTCGTTGTCCCCAACTGATTTTCACTCTATACTTTTCCAGAAGAAAGACATAATTTTGGCAGTTAAAAAACGGTAAATTTCAATTCTTCACCTATCTTTATGAAATTTAGTGGGTGGGTCCGTTGTCCCAAACTGAATTTTAAGACATACTTTTCCAGACAAAAAACCTTATTTTTGGCAGTTAAAAACCGTTAAATCTCAATTCTTCATCGATATTTATCCAAGCGGAGCGCGGGCGAAGCCCGCGCGTAGCGAGGTAGTTTTTTTTTTCATCTCCCAGCACTGAAAATTTTTTTGCCAAGTGGTGTCTGTCTGGACATTGTTCTAGAATTCATCTTTTAGCACAATATTAGCGACACTGTTTGGACAATTCTATTAAAATTAGGCGTACAAACTGATTTTGTTTCGGGGAATCCTCTCAGAGGATCAGAATTTTCATATAATATCATCGGAAGCTGTTACAACGGGAAAATGTGAAACTTTTGTCACTTTTTAACATGGAATTTCATCTTTGAGCGTTTCAAGC
>NW_027127276.1:0-2500 GCF_037325665.1 Littorina saxatilis
TCTGTATGTCTGTCTGTCTGCCTGTCTGTATATCTGTCTGTCTGTCTGTCTACCTGCTTATATGTGTGTCTGTCTGTCTGATTGTCTGTCTGTCTCTGTGTTTTCCTGTGTGTGTCTGTATCTGTGACTGTGCTTGTGTACTCGCCACTTGTGGTGCTGGCTGCATGACCGATACAATCATTACAGAGATCCAGAAGCACTTCGTGTAGCTAAGACGTGTACGTATACGTGTATATTTTGACGTCAACCGTACGCGTCAATGAGGCTTAATTTGCTTCAGATAAACACGACGTGTACATCCTGCCAAACGTGTGACGTAAAAGATGCAAATAATGACGTTCATAGACGCATTTGATGACTTCACACGTACACGTACACGTACACGTACACGTACACGTACACGTTCGGAAAATAATACTTTCTAAACCTCCCTAATAATCTTAAAAAAATAAAAAAAAAACGTTGGCCACTTGCGCGAATTGTGGTCTTGACTGGCCGAGACAATATAAGCGTTATAAAAGTGGTCTGACCTTTTGACACATTCTTCGTCGGCTCTCGGGGTAAGGCTTAGCTGTCCAGGGAGACTGACCACGACTACAGTGACACAGAACACAGCCACACATGAAATCACGATAAACACCAAACGCTTCCGTAGATTCATAGCCAACCTGAAAATAAAAGTAGAAAGAAGAGTCAAAATTAGATGACATTGGCGTGTTATGATAGATTTGGGATAAGGGAAGGACAGGCAGAAAGAAAAAAAGAAAGAAAGAAATTAAAGAACAAAGTAAGAATAAAAAAAGAAAGACAAAAAAAGACAAAGAAAAAAAGAAAGAAGGTATGTACGTTTGACAGGCAGATAAGAAGAGAGAATAAAAATTTCGGGTGAAAAGTGTTTACAGGCAATTTGTCCTTGGGAGAAACCCCACCCCCTATCCTGGTTTAGGGTAGGGAATGCTTTCTTGGATTTCTTCGTCTTTACCAAAAGCACATGATCACGCCGACAACCGTTTGAAACGAAACTCAGAATAAATGCAGAAGGAGAAGGAAAAGAAACCACAAAGAACAACAAGAACAAGAACAGGAAGAACAACAAGAACAACAAGAACAGCAACAAGAGCAACAAGAACAGCAACAAGAACATCAAGAACAACAAGAACAACAAGAACAGCAACAAGAACATCAAGAGCAACAAAAACAGCAACAAGAACATCAAGAGCAACAAAAACAACAAGAACAACAAGAACAACAAGAACAATAAGAAGAATATCAAGAACAACAACAAGAACAACAAGAACAACAACAAGAGTACATCAAGACTATCATCAAGAACAACAACCAGAAAGTTAAGGTGGAGGATGAAAAAAAAAACAGAGTATTACAATTTATACAGACAGCCAATTCACTTGCAGTTTAGCACAGGACTGCATTGCTCACATGAATTTAAGGTAGCCCCCAAAAGAAGATGAAACTCTTACAAATTTAGTATGACAGTATACACACAGAGAAACTTATTTGCAATGTTGCACAACGCTGTCTTCGCTATAAAGGTTACCGTTACGGTCTCAAAATAGTTCTTAAAGTATTCTTCATAAGCCGAAGATGAAGTAACTGAAGAAGAAGGGGTTAGGAATGAGGAGGAGAGGGAGGAAGAGGAGGGGGGGGGAAAGATTACCTGTTGCATTTTAAGAGGAATGTATAACAAAATCAACTTGCACAAACTTACTTGCATGTCTTTGCAGGACTATCCTGGACTACTACTTTCATTGCAGGTACAAAAACCGTCCCTATTCCTCAAAATACTAAACCATTCCTTGAATAATAGATTGGACAATCCCAAGGATGTTCCTGTTTTGTTTAAAACAAATGTATTACCGAGCTACCTTCTGTTCTTCGTTTAGTGCACTAAACCTAACTGCTAGTGCTATACACACACCATTACAAGAAGATGACATTCCATCGTAAAAAAGCTATGCAGTAGCGATTTCAAAACAGTCCCAGCATACACAAACAAAGGTTTTCTTTGAGACAGTTCGTTAAGAAGGTTTGCACAAAGTTCCCTTCAAATTGCTAAGGATATAAAAGAACACTCACCTTTAATTTTGATCCAACGTACCCCCTTTTCCCCTCCTAACCCTTCAGACGTGGCGACATTGAAACGCCCGGATGTAAAAAGAACACTCCTGGACGAAACACACAAGAAGCAAGATGGCGTCCGTAATTAGTTTGGAGGTTTGAACGTGATTATTGATTCCCGTAATCGACTATAGGTTAAGGACTGCAACAGCCTGTCTAGTGGAGAATATTTTAGGTCGTTTTGTCATTATCGTCAGTTCGATCTGTTGTGTCGAACGCATACATTTAGAGTAGAATGCTAATTTTGGTATAAAGTGCGGTGTACTGCTGTGTTACTATTTCATTGCGCATAATTCTTTAAAACGAAAAACTTTTGCTCCATTTGTGCTCTCCTCTTCCCCCCTCCCCTACACCCCCGCACCCA
>NW_027127277.1:5000-15635 GCF_037325665.1 Littorina saxatilis
CTTTATTTGATGACCTGTGTTTGAATCGTGTTTGGCGTTTCGCTCTGATCGTTTCATAAATGAAGCTTACTTAAACACTTCTTTCTAAAACTCGAAAATCAAAATACAAAGTTTATGGAGTGCTGATGTCTATACAAACCGAACCATTTACAAGAACCTCGACCACTGGTCTTTACAGTGGACACACAAGACACACACCAGACCAAACACATAATGGTCAATAGTACTTTGGAACCAACAACTCAGAGATAAGTGAAAGTGTAATTTACCATCAGTGAGTGGCTGTTGGGTAGTGTGTTCAATCACTTGAAAGACCGATAAGTCGAAGTGCTTAAGGATGCCTCGTGTGTTTTGTTATTACACCCCCGGTATAGGGGTGTGTATAGGTTTCGCTCCATGTGTTTGTTAGTTTGTTTGTTTGTTTGTTTGTTTGTTTGTGTGTTTGTGTTCGCATATAGATAATAATAATAATAATAATAACGATTACTTATATAGCGCGTAAACCTCGTGGTGACGAGCCCAGATCTCAAGAATGAACGGACCGATCGTCACCAAACTTGGTGAACAGGTTCTATACATTCCTGAGACGGTCCTTACAAAAATTGGGACCAGTCAAACACACGGTTAGGGAGTTACTGGTGGATTAAAATTATACAAGGACTTATAGAGGGACATCTTAATGGTCAAAGGGAAATAACCATTCTCACTCAGTCACTGCCACCAACTGAGAAGGTTATTTCCCTTTGACGGGGGTGTTTTTCCTACCTCGGAGGAATTTCTTGTTTAATCAAGCACTCCACAAACTTTCGCTTTTATCTCAATGAAACGTTCCGTAAACCTAACCTCTGTTGTTCTTAGATTTCTCGATTTTCAAACGTAAGCAGTTAATCGGTTTCCGAAACTCGATTTTTGACCGTGTGTTGATACTAGTGTAGTTTGATGTAACGTACTCGGGATGGTAATAATTCTAAACGCCCACTGACATTCAGTTCTATCACTCTCCTGTCAGCTCGTTTCCTAGATGGGAGTGATAATAAAACACGAGCGTATCAGTACCAAGGTCCGTTCGTTTTTTTCGCTCTAATTGTTTGATGAACGTCCCAGTACCTACACAAGCCTGCTGAATCTCAATCGTTCCATTCTTCGGTCTGCGTGTTCTCTGGACGTGGGTGATATTCTAAGTATATTTAATCACGAGCTAAATATCAGTAGCAATGGTGATAGTGTTTCGCTAGACTCGTTTCACAAACGTAAACACATGGTTCTGATTTCCCGGCCTTTTGAAAACCAGTTGAATTGTTATTCGGTCTGTGCGTTTCATGTATGTTGGTGTTATCAAAACACGATCAAACCAGATCCTAATGGTGGTCATCTTTCACTCTACACTTTTAATGAACGTGGGTGGTGTAATGTCGAAGCCAATTCGAAACAACGTGTGTCTTTCTTCGGTCTATTCGTTTCCTGAGAGTTGGTGATATTAAAACACAAGTTTATGCCTCACATTTGTTCAAGCTTTCCGTCCAACCAACCAACACCCACGGAAACTTATTTGTGCTGTTCTTCGGTCTGCTCGTTTCGTGAATGTAGATGGTACAAATGATTTGAATCGTGTTTCAGTCTGCTAGCTCGCTTTTTTTTTCTTTTTTTTTTAGATGTGGGATAAACTTAACACACGAGCTTCCTGAAACTCATCATTGGCTCACCGGACTATTCAGTGAGTCTTAGCAATAAACAGTGATCGTCTGTATGGGAGAATGGGCAAGGACAAGCTAGTTTCTGTTTGATTAGTGCTTTTGATATGTTTGTGTTCAAACTTATATTCAACAGCAGCACTCTTAAGTGTCATTTTGAGTACACACTTCGACGAAGAAGAACACGCCTTTTGCTTGAGTTCGTGGCCTAGTTTCTCACTGTTAATTGTTTGGTGTTATGTATTTTAAATACCATCTTGTTTCAACCAATAAATAGCACGACATTCACACAAACAATTTTGCATACACACATACTTTATTTCACAGAACAAATGCGTCCCGGAACATGTCAAATCATCAAATGCATCCCATTGGTTGCATGGGTTTAACGGTTGTTTAAAGGTGAATAAACGCCAGTCGATAGTGATTGGCCTACAATTGCACGTGGGTTTGTTTGCCTCGGTATTTCCAACAAAAGTCAACTCACCCACAACCCATACGAACTTGACAGAGTTAAACTTTTTTTTTTAACCGTAATTCGCTCTGTTGGCTTCGTGGATTAAGGTGTCATAAAAACACAAACATTTCTGAAACTCGCTTCAGTGAAGTCATAAATGACGGTGGTACTAAAATGCGAGCTTAGTGGAGAGCAAAAATGGCGAATGGGTTGCCAATTATCTGAGTGAAGCCATGCAGTCGAATCGGAGGAAATATTACGAGAAGCACCCTAGCGTCTATGAATAAAGCGCTACACTGAATGACCATACAGTATTATGGCGCGTTTGATCCGACTTGTGGGGTCGTATTCACGATGATTCAGTCAACAGAGGAGGACGTTGCTTAACCACAAACTTAAAGACTGTGTCCCTCACGAGGAAACGAGTCGGCTCGACACCGTCGCATATCTTACACGATTGATAAAGATAAGATGAGATAAGAAAACTTTATTGTCCATTTTCATTTTACATAAACATGGATTTTGTTCTTTTGGCACCACATCGCATTTCTAACAATACAAACACACGATCATCAAGCATAATCAAACACAATCTAACATAAGTACAATACTACTAACGGGATACGACCATCTTTCCCCTTGGGCGTATACTAACAATCTAACATAAGTACAATACTACTAACGGGATACGACCATCTTTCCCCTTGGGCGTATACTAACAATCTAACATAAGTACAATACTACTAACGGGATACGACCATCTTTCCCCTTGGGCGTATACTAACAATCTAACATAAGTACAATACTACTAACGGGATACGACCATCTTTCCCCTTGGGCGTATACTAACAATCTAACATAAGTACAATACTACTAACGGGATACGACCATCTTTCCCCTTGGGCGTATACTAACAATCTAACATAAGTACAATACTACTAACGGGATACGACCATCTTTCCCCTTGGGCGTGTACTAACAATCAACATAAGTACAATACTACTAACGGGATACGACCATCTTTCCCCTTGGGCGTATACTAACAATCTAACATAAGTACAATACTACTAACGGGATACGACCATCTTTCCCCTTGGGCGTATACTAACAATCTAACATAAGTACAATACTACTAACGGGATACGACCATCTTTCCCCTTGGGCGTATACTAACAATCTAACATAAGTACAATACTACTAACGGGATACGACCATCTTTCCCCTTGGGCGTATACTAACAATCTAACATAAGTACAATACTACTAACGGGATACGACCATCTTTCCCCTTGGGCGTATACTAACAATCTAACATAAGTACAATACTACTAACGGGATACGACCATCTTTCCCCTTGGGCGTATACTAACAATCTAACATAAGTACAATACTACTAACGGGATACGACCATCTTTCCCCTTGGGCGTATACTAACAATCTAACATAAGTACAATACTACTAACGGGATACGACCATCTTTCCCCTTGGGCGTATACTAACAATCAACATAAGTACAATACTACTAACGGGATACGACCATCTTTCCCCTTGGGCGTATACTAACAATCAACATAAGTACAATACTACTAACGGGATACGACCATCTTTCCCCTTGGGCGTATACTAACAATCATTATAAGTACAATACTACTAACGGGATACGACCATCTTTCCCCTTGGGCGTGTACTAACAATCAACATAAGTACAATACTACTAACGGGATACGACCATCTTTCCCCTTGGGCGTATACTAACAATCAACATAAGTACAATACTACTAACGGGATACGACCATCTTTCCCCTTGGGCGTGTACTAACAATCAACATAAGTACAATACTACTAACGGGATACGACCATCTTTCCCCTTGGGCGTATACTAACAATCAACATAAGTACAATACTACTAACGGGATACGACCATCTTTCCACTTGGGCGTATACTAACAATCAACATAAGTACAATACTACTAACGGGATACGACCATCTTTCCCCTTGGGCGTATACTAACAATCAACATAAGTACAATACTACTAACGGGATACGACCATCTTTCCCCTTGGGCGTACACTAACAATCAACATAAGTACAATACTACTAACGGGATACGACCATCTTTCCCCTTGGGCGTATACTAACAATCAACATAAGTACAATACTACTAACGGGATACGACCATCTTTCCCCTTGGGCGTATACTAACAATCAACATAAGTACAATACTACTAACGGGATACGACCATCTTTCCCCTTGGGCGTATACTAACAATCTAACATAAGTACAATACTACTAACGGGATACGACCATCTTTCCCCTTGGGCGTATACTAACAATCTAACATAAGTACAATACTACTAACGGGATACGACCATCTTTCCCCTTGGGCGTGTACTAACAATCAACTTAAGTACAATACGTACTACTAACGGGATACGACCATCTTTCCACTTGGGCGTATACTAACAATCAACATAAGTACAATACTACTAACGGGATACGACCATCTTTCCCCTTGGGCGTGTACTAACAATCAACATAAGTACAATACTACTAACGGGATACGACCATCTTTCCCCTTTGGCGTATACTAACAATCAACATAAGTACAATACTACTAACGGGATACGACCATCTTTCCCCTTGGGCGTATACTAACAATCAACATAAGTACAATACTACTAACGGGATACGACCATCTTTCCCCTTGGGCGTGTACTAACAATCAACATAAGTACAATACTACTAACGGGATACGACCATCTTTCCCCTTGGGCGTGTACTAACAATCTAACATAAGTACAATACTACTAACGGGATACGACCATCTTTCCCCTTGGGCGTATACTAACAATCTAACATAAGTACAATACTACTAACGGGATACGACCATCTTTCCCCTTGGGCGTATACTAACAATCTAACATAAGTACAATACTACTAACGGGATACGACCATCTTTCCCCTTGGGCGTGTACTAACAATCAACAATCTCCCTTCTTAATGTGTCAAGTTTGTTTTTAAATGAATGTTTTGTTTTTTTCAAGTTGACATGAGTGGCTTTTAAATATTTCAATAGAAATCCCTCTCTGCTCGGAAAGCGTCCACGTTGCTGATGTTTGGTATGAGTCCAAGTAGAGGGATCGCAGTGTTCTATGTAAACCCCTGATCTTCTTCTTCCCAGCTAGCAAGCTTTCGTCGGCCGACTGACGATTTCAGTCGGGTGACGTCGTCAAATGTCGTGTGTCGACGTCCGTTGTCGCGCCGATATAGTTTGCCTGTGTGTAAAACTCGGCAAATGTACGTAATAAACCCCGACATCGGCCCGACGCAATGTTGCTGTCGATAAAAATATGCAGAGTTACGGGAGATAACAACTTGAATTTATTATCATTATTTTAACATTTGTTACGTCCCCTGTTCAAGCGTCGGGAACGGCGTGACATGACTCTGCAAATGCGAAACTAAATTATTCATATTTGTTGACTTTTTCACATAGGAGAAGGATAATTAATTGTAAGTTTTGTTTGTATATTTGCAATCAAATACAGCATGAGCTCAAACCATGAGTTTTACATTTTAAAAATACGCCATCATATATACTTGAAATACTCTTATAGCTTTCCTTACGGTACAAACAAGATTGAGTGTGAACATGGCCGGCTAGCTGCTACTTTCCCGCGTGACCGAAGTTTATTTGTTTTCTTAGTTCAAGTTAATATCGAAAGAAGAGACATTCTTGCGAATGTTGTACAGCACATTGATGATGTGTTATCCGAGACGAATGTCGCCTCGGGATCTCAATCTGAGTGCTGGTCCCAGTGCCACGTGGTGGCGGTGATAGTTGACAAGTTAAAATTGTGTAGCCAAGGACGGATGGAAACCTACAGCCAGTACAGGTGAGGTGTGTTCAAGCTGTTACCGTCAACTCGAGAACAACCGACGGATCCAGCGAGTAAGTGATTTTGGTTTTTCTTGCTTTAATGTTAGTTTTGCTGTTATACAGTGGGGGGGGAGTACATACTGCTGTATCTGTATGTAGATGTAGGTGTTTTGTCCTGTTACAGTGGGAGGGGGGGGGGGGGTGGAGTACATACTCATGATACTGCTGAATCTGTAGCTGTAAGTGTGGTTTGCACTGTTACACTTGGGGGGTGGGGTGTATGTATACTGATGTATCTGTAGCTGTAGGTGTGTGTATTGCATTGTAACACTTGGGGGGGGGGGTACATACTGATCTATCTGTAGCTGGTGGTGTGTTTTGCACTGATGCACACTTGGGGGGGGGGGGGGGGTGTACATACTGCTGAATCTGTAGCTGTAGGTGTGTTTTGCACAGTAACACTGGGGAGGGGGGGTGTACATACTGCTGAATATGTAGCTGGAGGTGTGTTTTGTACTGTTACACTTGGGGGGGGGGGGGGGCGGTTGTACATACTGATGTATCTGTAGCTGTAGGTGTGTTATGTACTGTTACAGTAGGGGGGGAGGGGGGGTTGAACATACTGCTGTATATGTAGCTGTAGGTGTGTTTTGCACACAGGGGGGGGGGGGTTGAACATACTGCTGTATCTGTAGCTCTAAGTGTGTTTTGCACTCTACACGGGGGAAGGCGGTGGAGTGTTGTACATACTGCTGTAGGGAAGTTTTGTACTGTTACATTGGTGGCAGCGGGGGGAGGGGGGGTGTACATAATTCTGAATCTGTAGCTGTAAATGAGTTCTGTACTGTTGCAGTGGGGGGGGGGGGGTTGTACATACTGCTGTATCTCATAATCTGTAGCTGTAGGTGTGTTTTGCACTGTTACACGGGGGGGGGGGGGGGGAGGGGGGTTGAACACACTGCTGTATCTGTAGCAGTAGGTGCGATTTGAGCTGTTACAGTTGGGAGGGGGGGGGGGGGGGGGGTGTACATACTGCTGTAGCTGTATGTGTTTTTTACACTGTTACACTTGGATTGGGGGAGGGTTGTACACACTGCTGTATCAGCTATCTGTAGGTTTGTTTTCCACTGTAACACTGGGGGGAGGGGGGGGGGGGGGGTTGTACTGCTGTAGCTGTAAGTGAATTTTGCACTGTTACATTTGGGGGGGGGGGGGGGGGGGTGGTACATACTGCTGTATCTGTAGCTGCATGATATACTGCTGTAGCTGTACGGGGAGGGGGGGTACATACTGCTGTAGCTGTTAGTGATTTTTGACTCACATGCGAAGCAAAAGTGAGTCTATGTACTCACCCGAGTCGTCCGTCCGGACGTCCGGAAAACTTTAACGTTGGATATGTCTTGGACACTATTCAGTCTATCAGTACCAAATTTGGCAAGATGGTGTATGATGACAAGGCCCCAAAAAACATACATAGCATCTTGACCTTGCTTCAAGGTCAAGGTCGCAGGGGCCATAAATGTGTTCTAAAAAACAGCTATTTTTCACATTTTCTCTGAAGTTTTTGAGATTGAATACCTCACCTATATATGATATATAGGGCAAAGTAAGCCCCATCTTTTGATACCAGTTTGGTTTACCTTGCTTCAAGGTCAAGGTCACAGGAGCTCTTCAAAGTTGGATTGTATACATATTTTGAAGTGACCTTGACCCTGAACTATGGAAGATAACTGTTTCAAACTTAAAAATTATGTGTGGCACATGTTATGCTTTCATCATGAGACACATTTGGTCACATATGATCAAGGTCAAGGTCACTTTGACCCTTATGAAATGTGACCAAAATAAGGTAGTGAACCACTAAAAGTGACCATATCTCATGGTAGAAAGAGCCAATAAGCACCATTGTACTTCCTATGTCTTGAATTAACAGCTTTGTGTTGCATGACCTTGGATGACCTTGACCTTGGGTCAAGGTCACATGTATTTTGGTAGAAAAAATGTGTAAAGCAGTTCTTAGTATATGATGTCATTGCTAGGTTTAGTTGTTTGACCTTGACCCTGAAGGCCAAGGTCATGTAAAGGTCAAGCATGTGAGTCGTATGGGCTTTGCCCTTCTTGTTTATACTGCTGTAGCTGTACGGGGAGGGGGGGTATACTGCTGTAGCTGTTAGTGATTTTTGCACTGTTACAGGGGGGGGGGGGGGGGGGGTGGAGTACATACTGCTGAATCTGTAGCTGTAAGTGTGGTTTGCACTGTTACACTTGGGGGGTGGGGTGTACATACTGATGTATCTGTAGCTGTAGGTATTGCATTGTAACACTTGGGAGGGGGGGGGGTACATACTGATCTATCTGTAGCTGTAGGCGTGTTTTGTACTGTTACACTTGGGGGGGGGGGGGGCGGTTTGTATACTGATGGAGCTGTAGGTGTGTTATGTACTGTTACAGTAGGCGGGGAGGGGGGGGGGGGGTTGAACATACTGCTGTATATGTAGCTGTAGGTGTGTTTTGCACTCTACACGGGGGAAGGCGGTTGAGTGTTGTACATACTGCTGTATCTGAAGCTGTAGGTATGTTTTGTACTGTTACAGTGGTGGCAGCGGGGGGAGGGGGATGTACATAATTCTGAATCTGTAGCTGTAAATGAGTTTTGTACTGTTACCGTGGTGGGGGGGGGGGGGGGGGGGGTTGTACATACTGCCGTAGCTGTAGGTGTGTTTTGCACTGTTACTAAGGGGGAGGGGAGGTGTACATACTGCTGTAGCTGTAAGTAATTTTTGCACTGTTACACTTGGGGGGTCGTATATACTGCTGAATCTGTTGCTGTAGGTGTGTTTTATACTGTAATACTGAGGGGGGGGGGTGTGTATACGGCTGTATCTGTAGCTGTAGGTGTGTTTTGTACTGTTACAGTGAGGGCGGTAGGGGCGGGGGGTTCTACATACTGCTGTATCTGAAGCTGATGTGTTTTGCACTGTTACATTGGGGGGGGGGGGGGGTGTACACACTGCTGTATCTGTAGGTTTGTTTTCCACTGTAACACTGGGGGGAGGGGGTTATACTGCTGTAGCTGTAAGTGAATTTTGCACTGTTACACTTGGGGGGGGGGGGGGGGGTGGTGGTGGTACATACTGCTGTATCTGTAGCTGCACCCAGCCAGCAAGACATTAGCGGCCGATAGTCGGCCGAACACCATTCAAAAAGTCGGGCAGGTGACGTCAAAAGATACGACGCGGGTGTTGGCCCGACTAACTTTTGCAAAGAGGCAACGAGGAGGCCGACAGGCGGCCGAACACCTGTACTATGGCGGCACGCATCCGGTCCGATGTTAATCGGCCCGATGGCTTGTTGGACCTGCGGCCCGACACCTCATGCCGACAAACAAGTCATCGGGCCGATTAACATCGGACCGGATGCGTGCCGCCATAGTGCAGGTGTTCGGCCGCCTATCGGCCGCCTCGTTGCCTCTTTGCAAAAGTTAGTCGGGCCAACACCCGCGTCGTATGTTTTGACGTCACCGGCCCGACTTTTTGAAGGGTGTTCGGCCGATTATCGGCCGCTAATGTCTTGCTGGCTGGGTTCTTCTTCTGCGTTCGTGGGCTGAAACTCCCACGTACACTCGTGTTTTTTGCACGGGTGGAAGTTTACGTGTATGACCGTTTTTTACCCCGCCATTTAGGCAGCCATACGCCGTTTTCGGAGGAAGCATGCTGGGTATTTTCGTGTTTCTATAACCCACCGAACTCTGACATGGATTACAGGATCTTTTTCGTGCGCACTTGGTCTTGTGCTTGCGTGTACACACGGGGGTGTTCGGACACCGAGGAGAGTCTGCACACAAAGTTGACTCAGAAATAAATCTCTCGCCGAACGTGGGGACGAACTCACGCTGACAGCGGCCAACTGGATACAAACCCAGCGCGCTACCGACTGAGCTACATCCCCGCCCAACCCCTGATCAATTCTAAGATAGTGACCCAGACTGCGGACATGAGAAGGTGTGTGTCTTCAGTGGGGAGTGCAAAATCGTGCCCATTAATTTGAAGACCCCTATTTGGACCCGAAGCGAGGAAAGTTCCGCGTGATAACTCTACCTTAATAGGCCTTACCACTCCGATCGATTACTTTCAGGCATAAGTTTGTTTGTGGCAACAAACACTTCGCAGGCAAAATTGTGTTTACAGCGTTGTAAAAAAAAAATCAATAAAAAAAACTTGCAGCATCAACTATTGAAGATATAACGATTATATACTCACCGATTTACAGACACAAACGAGAGACAGCTTTTCTTTACATACACACATTGGCATTTACGCACATACCTTTACAAACGAACTTGAAGTATTAATAAGGTCTGTTCTCGAACGCAGAATGGCACTAGTACCCTAATGATGTGAACATACAAAGTCAAAACCGCATAGCACATTTATCGTGTGGATCAATATCAGCAATACATTAAACACTTACATCAGCATCAAGCTTTTGTTTTGCATTCCGAACGCGTATTTCCTCACAGATCTAAACATACAAACTCTAAATAGTGTTCGAACCGACAAATATCCGATGCATCAACTACAGCGATACTTTCGCTACGCAAAAAGAA
>NW_027127278.1:2500-12500 GCF_037325665.1 Littorina saxatilis
GAGAGAGAGAGAGAGAGAGAGAGAGAGAGAGAGAGAGAATAAACTTTGTTTTACGGGGATACAGATTTAAGGCTGGACTTTTTCTTACAATCTGCCCTTGAGTAAAATGTCAACAGTGTGTGTGTGTGTGTGTGTGTGTGTGTGTGTGTGTGTGTGTGTGTGTGTGTGAGTGTGTGTGTGGGTGGGTGGGTGTGTGTGTGTGTGTGTGTGTGGGGTGATGAAGATGATGATGATGAATGTGTAGTCATTCAAAATGTACAACATATATTTGAAACAGAAAATGCACAGTATAACTTTAACCATAGGAATAACTGTGAACAAATCAACACGCGCTAAATTACACAGAAATGACGTTGGTTTTCAACACATTTTAATGACTTCAAATGTTTGAAGTGTGAGCTTGGGAACGAGTTACGGTACACATGCACTTGTGTGCATCCGTGTGAACTCGTGGTACCTCTGTACTATCGGGGATCCATTAAGGTTTCCGAGACTGAGTTTCATTTCTATTGAATTGGTCTCGCGGAATAGCCGATTCTAAAATTTGCATAGGTAAAACGATTGCTTTTTTTGTACAAGCCTCTGGAGTAAATTTTGTGATTAATGTTTTTGTGAACAAGAAACAATTGACAGGTGGTTTTGTTCCATCTCCTTTTTCTCTCCGCCGCGATGTAAAGTTGAATAGTTGAAGGCGACGTTAGGCACTAATTAAAGACAGTGGGGCTGCCTGACACCCCGCGAGTTGAATGGGTTAATCTTGTGACACCGGTGCACAGGATGTGAACGCTAAAACTGTGCTTTTGCTTGGAATCTTTGAGGGAAGAAGAGCGTGTATTTGGTGCGGCGTGTTTTTAATGCCGTTGTTTTGTGACATGTCTGTCACGGCCGGAAATCTTTCCGGAATGTGAGGATTCTTTTGCTGGTAGGTTAAAACAATTTTCTTTCTGTAAATGGGTAGGCGGTGAAAAGAATAATATGTTGTTTGGGGGGAGGATATATTTGAATGTTCAAGTAGATTGTTTTGTGAGTTGGGATGGTTGGGAAGATTTTTGTGTGTGAATGCTTTAGAAGACCGTTGTTTGAGAGAACGGTATATGTATTGTAGGCATGTTATTTGGTAGGAATGATGTGTTTTGTTGTTTAACGAGTTAGCTTGTGGTAGTTGAAATTGTTGATTTGTTTACGTATGCTTACGGCGTGCATTCTGTGGTTTGCAGGATGTCGGAGCGTGCGACGGGGTTTCAGTAGACGGGGTTTAGTTAGGTCTGTTCGGGTTTTAGTTAGATTCAGGTTTTTCTTTCTAGAGGGGTTTGGGTTTTAGTTATGTTTGTTTTGGTTTAGTTAGGTCTTTCCGGGTTTAGCTAGGTCTTTTTCTTTTTTTAGTGGGTCGTAGATTTGTTTTTATAGACTAGGTTTTGTTAGTGAAGAGTAGTTAGATTTAGTGGAGAGATTTTGGTCAGAGTTTGTTTTTGTAGATTTGGTTTTTTTGAAGAATTGTTTTTTTTAGGTTGTTTTTTTAGATTTCGTTTGTTTTAAATTAGAGTTTCATTGTGGTTTTTTTGGATTAAAGTTGAGAGTGAAGATTTAGAGTAGAGTGTAGTTTGGGGAAAGGATTTGGTGTGTTTTAAAGGGTATCTTTAAGGGAAGAATGTAGTTTTAGAATGAAGAGTGAGAATATTGTTTTTTTTAAAGTTGTTTAGTCCTATACAGTGAAAGTTGTATTTGAAGATAAACCCCCGTTATCCCACATTTTCCCCATTTCATCGTATGGAATAAAAGAACCTGGGTAATATAACTTGTGTCGTCTGCTTTAGTGTTTGAGTTCAGTACGAAAGAGGAAAGTAGATTGGCACACGGTTACATTTGGCGCTGCGGAGCAAGGGTGGGTAGGGGGTGTTACTGTTAGGGCTAGGATTAGTGTAGGTTAGGGGACCCCGTCGCACAGGGAGAGGACGGCAGGCATGCAGTCCGGACGCGGGCTGGTGTGGAGGAGACAGGCGTGTGAGAAGTTGGAGGGAGTCCGGGCGTGACGTCGACGGATGCGGCTTTGTTGTCAACATTGCCTTTTAGTTTGTTAATCCGTGGAAGAAAGGATTACAGTGATTAACATTTCTTCTTACTCTGTTAATCCACAGAAGAAGGACTTCAACGATTAACATTTCTTCGGACGTTTGTGAAAGATTGTTTACACACCGTGCAAAGAGACAGAGTTGGGGAGTAGACCAGCACTGGAAGAGTGTGTTTGATTATGTTGATTTGATATTATGACTGACATGTGTAGTTGTATGTTTGATTATGCTACATGGTGATGTGATGTGATTACTAACACTTTTGGTTGTGTTGTATGTATGCTGGGTGGTGTGGGTTTTTTTCTTGGTTGCCAGTAAGAGCTTGGTTTAACTTGTACTACACACGTGTTGACAAGTTTCGAATAACCTTCTGGTTGAAGAAACGTAACACCAACACAGGTCAATGTTATAAATACCAACCTTTTAAAATACCAACCTTTTAAAATACCAACATGGATGAATCTGGTTTGGAATTTACTTCGGCCGCTGATTTTTCACAGACACCGTTGGGGCTGGGAAGGGGAAGGATTGTAAGAGAAGGAGGGGATTTGCGGAGAATGGCTACAGAGTTGAGTAGCATGAGGGAAAGTTTAGAGGCAAGATCCGCCCCGAAAGTTGTTGTTTCGAAACCCCCCAAAGTTAGGAAATTCTACGGAGATAGCAGAGAAGATGGAAGGTACTCTGTTAAGGATTTCATAGAAGAGATTGGTAGTGCTGTGAGGGATTTCGGGAGAGAAGAACAGATTCGCTATGTGACTCAGCATGTAGAGGGACTAGCCAGGGTTGAACTGAAGTCATGTGGTCAGTCATACAGCAGTATCGAAGACATTTTTGCAATCTTAGTGGATGCATTCGGCGACAAACGCCCATTACCAACTCTTATGGCATGTTTTGCTGAAAGGCGACAGGGAAGTCGAGAAACGGTCCGAGCGTATGCCAATGATTTATTCACACGCTTTAACGCGGTGAAAGCCAAACAAGAGGAATCGAGACGCGCTGTGTCCTCTGAAGACCTGCTTGTGGATCATTTTGTTGAAGGGATTCATGACAGATCGCTGGTCCTTGATTTGAGGAGGCACATACAAAACGGGTCGGTCTCATTTAGTGAACTGAGGAAATTGGCATTAGAATGGGAAGAAATACGTACTCCAGTTCCAAAGAACGCTACAGCCAATACAGTCGCGACTCATGACAATTCAGATTGTTTTGAAGAAGTCAGGAAGATGGCGAGTCGCCAAAAAGAGTTAGAACAGGAACTTGAGGCACTCAAGGTCGGGCTTTCAGAGAGACGACCTCCCAAATATAAGTTTACATCCGATGGAAAACCCATTTGTCTGAAATGTGGCAAGCCTGGCCACGTGATCAGATCATGTACTTGGAAAGGGTTAAACCAGTAACCGACTGTGTAAAGAGCCGTACACAGGACGGGGAGGAGCAGGGCTCAGTTCTTTCTAGAATGGTGGGCGAACGACCTGTTGTTGTGGTAGAAATGGGAGGTGTGACGTTGGAAACGTTGTGGGATACCGGTTCACAAGTCACGATTATCAGTGAACGTTGTTTTTACAAACATTTTAGCGAAGAACTGGTAAGAGACAATACACTTGTACGGTTGGTTGGAGCCAATGGGTTGGAGGTTCCCTACATAGGCTACACTATACTGGACGTTAAGGTTGGGGAACAAGTTATTCCCGAAAGGGTCATCCTTGTTCAAAAGGAAGTTTCTGATTCGGAGGGTTGCGAGCCGCGAGTCATACTCGGCATGAACGTCATCCGTGACGTGAGAGATCATGGGCCTGTGAATATTAGAGTGGCAGACATAACGGTAGACACTCCAGCTTGTGTTGGGTTGGTGAGGGTGCCAAAGGGCGGCATACACATGTCCGCTCGCTCAATTTCCACTGTTTGTTTGAGTGGAGGGTATGGAAAGAAGGTGACAGAACAGGGCGAGTACGTCATAGAGGCATTAGAGGGTCCAACCCGGGAGAAGTGTTTACTAGCCCAGACTCTGGTAAAGGGAAAAGGTCCGTGGAACGTCCAGATCGTTAATCTGAGTGATGAAGATGTCTTTTTGACAGAGCGAACTCCGGTTGGCACGGTTCATGCAGTTCATAGCGTTGTTTCGCCAGGGGTGAAGGCAGAGGAGATTGCTGGGAAGGTTGTGGTGTCGTGTGATACGATATCTGCAGAGAGTGATGTGTCAGACTTGAAGGTTCCCGAGAGTCTGTTGGGCGCAGCAAGTAATGAAGAGGAACGCAAACAGTTGCATGATTTGTATTGCGAGTTTCCAGAAACATGGGTCAAAGATGATCTGGATGTAGGTTATTCTGACTTAATTAAGCACAAAGTTCCTTTGCTGGACGATGTTCCAGTAAGTCAGACATACCGTCGCATTCCCCCAACACAACTTGAAGAGGTTAGAAAACACATTCAAGACTTGTTAGAGAAAGACATTATACAGCCCAGTACTAGCCCTTTTGCTTCGCCTATAGTTTTAGTGCGGAAGAAGAACGGAGAATTGCGCATGTGTGTGGACTATCGCAAGCTGAATGCGAAGACGAGACGTGATGCATTTCCACTGCCAAGGATTGACGAGTCTTTGGATGCATTGAAGGGAGCGAACTACTTTTCCACATTGGATCTTGCTTCAGGGTATCATCAGATAGCAATGGACGAGGAGGCCAGACAAAAGACTGCTTTCATTACACCATTTGGGTTATTTGAGTTCAAGCGTATGCCATTCGGACTCTGTTCCGCTCCCGCTACTTTCCAACGACTCATGACAGCAGGGATGAATGACCTGATCTTCCAGATGCTGCTGGTGTACTTGGATGACATTCTGGTCTATAGTAAAACCTTCCAGGAACACGTTGAGCGATTGAGAGCAGTGCTTTCTCGAATGAGAGAGCTGGGACTCAAACTGAACCCGGACAAGTGCAAGTTCTGTCGTACTTCAGTACAGTATCTGGGCTACACCATTTCACAGGGTGGCATCGCGACTGACGCGGAGAAAATCAAAGTGGGCAGTTCCTCAGACGCTTAGGGAATTGAGAGCTTTCTTGGGATTTGCATCGTACTACCGCCGATTCGTGCTAGGGTTTGCACAGATGGCAGGGCCGTTGCATGCACTGGTCGGGAAGGTACATGAGGGTGTGAAGGGTAAACCCGGAGGGAAGACTGTTCGGTTGGGTGGAAAGTGGACGTTAGACTGTCAACAGGCTTTTGAAAAGCTGAAACTAGCTCTCATCAGTGCTCCAGTGTTGGGATACGCTGATTATAGTCTTCCATTTGTCTTGGAAACAGACACAAGTTCAAAAGGTCTGGGGGCAGTGTTGTCTCAGACTCAGGAGGGAAGAAAGAGGGTTATAGCCTACGCAAGTCGAACACTTCGTCCATCAGAGAAAAACATGCAGAACTATAGTTCCATGAAACTCGAACTGCTGGCTCTCAAGTGGGCTATCACCGAGAAGTTCCGTGGATATCTTCTGGGAGCTTCATTCGTGGCTTATACTGACAATAATCCTCTCAGCTACTTGAAGACTGCCAAACTAGGGGCTGTGGAACAACGTTGGGTGGCGCAGTTGGCTCTTTTCAATTTTGAGATCAAGTATCGTTCTGGGAAATCCAATGTGAACGCGGACGTCCTGTCAAGGAATCCATTTGAGAGTCCAGGTACGGACATCGAGGAAGAAGTGGTGGCGGCTTGCTCTGTCTCTGTAAACATGGGCCAGGATCAAGGGTTGGCAACAACTGCACATGTGGGCATCGTTGTTGGGACTACAGATGAGTCGGAAAGAGAGCAGTTAGGGGCAACACACGCTCTACCGACGATTGAACCCGCAGATCTGCAAAGACTTCAGGGTGAAGATCCAGTCATTGGTCTTTTGTTACAACATTTGAAGAAAGGAACGAGACCGAGTATACAAGAGAAACGAGATTTGGGAAACTCAGCCATTGCTCTGTGTAGACAGTGGGATAAGCTCGTGGTGGAGAAAGATTTACTTTGCCGTAGAGTCACAGATCCAGTTAGCAACAAACCGTTGTTACAGATAGTTTTGCCAGAGTCTCTCCAGAGGCCGGTCTTTGAATCTGTGCATGGGACAGGTCATCAGGGAGCAGAACGTTGTTTGCGATTGTTGAGACAGCGCTGTTACTGGTCAGGAATGTTCGCCACAGTGGGAAAGTGGGTTCAGGAATGTGAGCGTTGCAGCTTTGCCAAACTGCCTTCAGTACGAGCTACTGCTCCAATTGGACATTTGTTAGCTTCTCGGCCGCTTGAGGTTGTGGCTATGGACTTCACGCTTCTCGAAAAAGCGACGGATGGTAAGGAAAACGTGCTGGTATTGACAGATGTGTTTACAAAGTTTACGGTGGCAGTACCTACCCGCGATCAGAAAGCTGTTACTGTAGCAAAGGTTTTGACGAAAGAGTGGTTTCAGAAATTCGGCATCCCCATGAGACTTCACTCTGATCAGGGTCGAAACTTTGAAGGAGAGGTGATAAAAGAGCTCTGTATTCTCTACGGTGTGAAGAAATCTCGGACCACTGCGTACCATCCGCAGGGGAATGCTCAGTGTGAACGTTTCAACCGGACGATGCATAACCTTTTGAGCACCCTTACGGATCAGAAAAAGAAACGGTGGCCTGAATACCTTCAAGAGTTGGTGTATGTCTACAATGTAACGCCCCATTCTTCCACTGGATTTTCTCCATACGCTTTGTTGTTCGGTCAGGAACCGCGTTTACCGGTTGACTTTCTGTTGGGGATCGGTTTGGAAGAAGGAGGTGGTTTACCGACCACTGAGTGGGTTCAAGTCCACCGAGAACGGTTGTTACAGGCACATCAACTGGCGAACCGGAATCTACAGCAAGCGGCACATGAGCGAAAGAGGCGCCTTGATAAGAAAGTCAGAGGAAAATCACTTCAGCTTGGTCAACGTGTCTTGTTGCGGGATCACGGTATGGGCAGACGCAAAATCCATGATGCATGGAAGTCAGAGATTTTTGTTGTGGTCGAAATACCCGATCAGGATGGTGGACCATATGTCATAAAACCTGAAAACGGAGGTGCGCCGTTCCGAGTAAATAGGGCAGAGATAAAAGAACATTTGACTCCTGTGCAACAAGCCCCTCGGGCATCCATTAGGTTGCCAGAATTTCAGTTCCAGAGACGTGAATCTAGTTCAGATGACACGGATGAGTCAAGTTCTGAAGATGAAGTTACAGGAAACGGGGTTAGATGGGCAAACAGTTCGTCTGGAAGACGAAGGGTAACTAACTATTCCCGTCAGCGTCCCCAGCGACAGGGTGCTGGGACGCATTCAAACTTGCATCATTTACCACGAGGACCGTCCGCTTCGGTTCAGTCGGTGGTGGTATCTGAGAATTTTATGCTGTCTCTAGTCGACAGACTGCTCAAACGTACTGAGTAGAATGTAACTAGATTTTACAAATTCTATGTTGTCTCTAGTTGACAGATTACTCCAATAGATGGGGTAGGCTGTAATTAGATTTTATAAATTCTATGCTGTCTCTAGTTGACAGATTACTCCAATAGATGGAGTAAGATGTAGCTAGATTTTACAAGTTCTACGTTGTTTCTAGTCAATTGACTACTCAAATATATTGAGTGGGGTGTGACTAGATTTTAGATTTTGTATTCTTGAGATTAGTTGGTTACTGAACTTTAATTTGTTTAAGCATGGCGTCTCCAGCCTCGTACGCCTCAGGAGCACAGTATGCTACCTGTAAGGGATTAGATAACCTTTTTCTTCCTTTTTGCTCTCTGCTATCATTTGGTTTGTCTTTACTGTCTTCTCCGCTCCCACTTTCTAATTCTCTTGGCTGCACTTTTTAGGGATTCTTTGGTTTGAGTAATGGCGTCTCCAGCCTCGTACGCCTCAGGAGCAAAGTATGCTACCTGTAAGGAATTAGATGACCTTTTTCTTCCTTTTTGCTCTCTGCTATCATTTGGTTTGTCTTTACTGTTTTCTCCGCTCTCACTTTTACTGTCTCCTCTGCTCTCGCTTTCTATTTTCTTGGTGGTATTTTTTAGAATTTGAGTTCTGGTGCTTATTGATGTCTTTGTTTGAAGACAGTGTGTATACTGGTTTTGTTTATTAGAATTTTGAAATATATTCTGAAGGATTGTATGGTTGCCTATGAATACTCCTGTTGAATGGTTTAATTGTGATGAGTGACATTAGGTTATTGCTGATTTTTGACTAAAGGTTTGATATTCTGGGTGAGTTTTAAGGACTTCCAGTTTTTTCATTGCCTTGGCAAGTGGTCATTTTGTTAGTTGATTAGAAGATTGTGTTGCCAAGTACAGTTGGGATACAAAGAGGGGACATGCATTGATAAATCGTAAAGATTGTCAACATTTTGTTCTGATGTATGCTCAAGAGAGATAAAATATTTGATAAGTCGTAAAGATTATCATTATTGGTTATCTGGCAAGTGGTGAACAGAATTCTTTGTAAAGTGAACCATGGAACTGCCTCTGTTAAAGATGAGTTGTGATTTTTTGTCAACTTGTGTGAGTTGGATGTCGACAGGAGATAAGATTATTGGCACTGGAAGGATTATGTGAAATTTGTATTTCAGAACCTATTAGTTTTAGAGAAATATTGTTATAGTCAGTTGATGATTGTCTTTGTGTGAAAGTTTTTGAAATGATTTGAGGATGGAGAATATTATGTTCTTGGGAGGTTAAATATTTTTTTGAATGTTTCTGATTCTGGCATGTCGCCAGGAGACGACAGTCTAAGTTGGGGAGGATGTGAGCTTGGGAACGAGTTACGGTACACATGCACTTGTGTGCATCCGTGTGAACTCGTGGTACCTCTGTACTATCGGGGATCCATTAAGGTTTCCGAGACTGAGTTTCATTTCTATTGAATTGGTCTCGCGGAATAGCCGATTCTAAAATTTGCATAGGTAAAACGATTGCTTTTTTTGTACAAGCCTCTGGAGTAAATTTTGTGATTAATGTTTTTGTGAACAAGAAACAATTGACAGGTGGTTTTGTTCCATCTCCTTTTTCTCTCCGCCGCGATGTAAAGTTGAATAGTTGAAGGCGACGTTAGGCACTAATTAAAGACAGTGGGGCTGCCTGACACCCCGCGAGTTGAATGGGTTAATCTTGTGACACCGGTGCACAGGATGTGAACGCTAAAACTGTGCTTTTGCTTGGAATCTTTGAGGGAAGAAGAGCGTGTATTTGGTGCGGCGTGTTTTTAATGCCGTTGTTTTGTGACATGTCTGTCACGGCCGGAAATCTTTCCGGAATGTGAGGATTCTTTTGCTGGTAGGTTAAAACAATTTTCTTTCTGTAAATGGGTAGGCGGTGAAAAGAATAATATGTTGTTTGGGGGGAGGATATATTTGAATGTTCAAGTAGATTGTTTTGTGAGTTGGGATGGTTGGGAAGATTTTTGTGTGTGAATGCTTTAGAAGACCGTTGTTTGAGAGAACGGTATATGTATTGTAGGCATGTTATTTGGTAGGAATGATGTGTTTTGTTGTTTAACGAGTTAGCTTGTGGTAGTTGAAATTGTTGATTTGTTTACGTATGCTTACGGCGTGCATTCTGTGGTTTGCAGGATGTCGGAGCGTGCGACGGGGTTTCAGTAGACGGGGTTTAGTTAGGTCTGTTCGGGTTTTAGTTAGATTCAGGTTTTTCTTTCTAGAGGGGTTTGGGTTTTAGTTATGTTTGTTTTGGTTTAGTTAGGTCTTTCCGGGTTTAGCTAGGTCTTTTTCTTTTTTTAGTGGGTCGTAGATTTGTTTTTATAGACTAGGTTTTGTTAGTGAAGAGTAGTTAGATTTAGTGGAGAGATTTTGGTCAGATTTTGTTTTTGTAGATTTGGTTTTTTTAAAGAATTGTTTTTTAGGTTATTTTTTTAGATTTCGTTTGTTTTAAATTAGAGTCTCAT
>NW_027127278.1:20000-79000 GCF_037325665.1 Littorina saxatilis
CGCCATCTTTTATGTGACGTAATTTACGACGCACGATGCTAGCTTTTAGAACAGCTTAGCACTGACGCTTCAAGCAGACGTGACTTTGTTGCAGACGACCAGCTGCCAATCTGTTAGTATCGATGTGCGGGAGTTGTTTGATAAAATCAGGCAATGCACACCGCTACGATCGGAGTCAACTCGTAAATATCTCCTGCTGCGCAGCAGCGTCAGGGGATGACTTGAGTCCCCTGGCATATTACCCTACGCTCGATCGCAGCTTTGGTTTACAACGACGAACGACAAAGCTACGATCGTCTCGGCGAGGATCACCGAGGTTCACCGAGGATATACTCTACAGCCGATCAGATCGGAGACAGTGCCGATTCTTTCGTAAATATTTGACGATTGCAATAAAAATTTAAAAAAGTACTCTTGATATTGAATTCAGACACGGTACAGATCTGGTTGTTGTTTTTTAAGGGAAAGTAGCATTTCATATCAATAAAAAATAAAAAATAAAATGTTTACGTTTTGTGTAGTCTCATTCAAAATCTCACTGTCCCTGAGACTTTCCGTCCGGGTCCGTGTGGAACACCAAGACTGATAAGACTGAAATGATCTCTCGCACAGAAAGAGAGGGATTTATCGAAATTATGTAATACACGCACACACACACACGCACACAAAACCAGGCTATATTCAATGATATGATCATCTGTTTCACTGTCGGACTTTTGTCGGGCCTAGCTTGATGATGGACTAATTTATGCCGCCGGGAACACCGCCAGATTGCTAAAGGCTGTTCTTAACCAGACGAACCTTTGGTTCGCGAACTAGGTTCGTGGGGTTCGGCGAACCTCAAGACTGGTTCGGCGAACTTGTCTTGGTTCTTAACCAGACGAACCTGAGTTTTCGAACTAGGTTTGGGAGGTTCGGCGAACTAGGTTCGGGGTTTGCAAGTCATGTCTTGGGAACCTTGAAGATCGGGCCGAACCTTTGACTCTTCTGCCAAGGAGGAAGACAAATTATTGAAAAACTGAATCTCAATGGCGGACGAAATCACCCAAGTCAAAATTACATTTTCTGAGATTTTATAAAAACAACGCTTGAACGAAAAGGTAGAATGGTGACTTCCGTTCGATTTCAAGTTAAGCTTTTCACTTTTCCGAGCAAGACAACCGCTGAGAGTGAAAAAACGCCGCTGTTCGACTTCGAAATTTCCAGTCGTAGACGACCTTCGCTTCTGCAGCATTGTGTTAGTGCAGGTGAGGCAGTGTTACTCATTTCGCTGAGCTCGTTTTCGTATTGTTGTGCATTAGGATCATCTAGTATGATATGAATAAAAGCAGGAATGACTTCGGCATGTAAATGCATTGATTTTGTCGAAATCAGCACAGCAGTAAGCTAGATTCTTTCTGCTCAATTTGTTTAATTTTTTTCTTCAAAAGTTTATGACTTTGATTTTGATTGTTTGTTTATCTCATCGGCACAACATCCATCAGGCAAAATATCAATATGTTGAATGATAACGTTGAGATAAGGAAGTTCACACATTTATCTGCTTGCAACAACAATCGCAAGGACAGATCTATCTGCTTCGTTGACTGCTAGATTTTCATTGAATTTCCCAAGTAATGATGATCTCGTTTTCAATTAGATCTGGACAGTGTTTGTGTTCTTAGATTCATGATTGACCATGCATGCTGATTGAGATCATAACATTGTGTTTGTTTGTGCTGGTGCAATGTGCAGATCAATGGCCCGGACCGCAGGATGACCCAGTGATCAATACAACTTGCGTTCACCACTCAACATTGTCTTCCACCTAACTCAAGGGCAAAAATAAAGGTACATGGTGGTGAAATCATTGTGCAATTTATGTCTGTGAAGATCAAGATAGTTGTTAGCACTAACTGATCATGCTTATTATTATCAAGTTACATACACACTCCGCCCCAGCTCCACCCTAAACCCATAACAACACTCTCCAGTCCAACTACCCCCACCCTTCCGTGCAACATATGTTGCCGTCTGTACCTTGTTTGTGGTTATGGGGAGTGCTCAAATAGTTCCATAACTGTTAATATAAATGAAAAGTACTGAGAGTTTCATTTTCCATTGCTCTTCCCCATCCTCACGTCACATTACACACTCCCTTTGCCCCATCCCCCACCCCCTCTCTCTTTCTATGCTCTCTTTTTTTATATTTAGTCAAGTTTTGACTAAATATTTTAACATCGAGGGGGAATCGAAACGAGGGTCGTGGTGTATGTGCGTGTGTCTGTGTGTGTGTCTGTGTGTGTGTGTAGAGCGATTCAGACTAAACTACTGGACCGATCTTTATGAAATTTGACATGAGAGTTCCTGGGTATGAAATCCCCGAACGTTTTTTTCATTTTTTTGATAAATGTCTTTGATGACGTCATATCCGGCTTTTCGTGAAAGTTGAGGCGGCACTGTCACGCCCTCATTTTTCAACCAAATTGGTTCAAATTTTGGTCAAGTAATCTTCGACGAAGCCCGGCGTTCGGTATTGCATTTCAGCTTGGTGGCTTAAAAATTAATCAATGACTTTGGTCATTAAAAATCGGAAAATTGTAAAAAAAAAATAAAAATTTATAAAACGATCCAAATTTACGTTTAACTTATTCTCAATCATTTGCTGATTCCAAAAACATATAAATATGTTATATTCGGATTAAAAACAAGCTCTGAAAATTAAATATATAAAAATTATTATCAAAATTAAATTGTCCAAATCAATTTAAAAACACTTTCATCTTATTCCTTGTCGGTTCCTGATTCCAAAAACATATAGATATGATATGTTTGGATTAAAAACACGCTCAGAAAGTTAAAACAAAGAGAGGTACAGAAAAGCGTGCTATCCTTCTTAGCGCAACTACTACCCCGCTCTTCTTGTCAATTTCACTGCCTTTGCCATGAGCGGTGGCCTGACGATGCTACGAGTAAAATGGCATTGCGTTCAGTTTCATTCTGTGAGTTCGACAGCTACTTGACTAAATATTGTATTTTCGCCTTACGCGACTTGTTTCTTTTTTTGGAGAAATGTCTTTGATGACGTCATATCCGGCTTTTTTTGTGAAAGTTGAGGCGGCACTGTCACGCTCTCATTTTTCAACCAAATTGGTTGAAATTTTGGTCAAGTAATCTTCGACGAAGCCCGGACTTCGGTATTGCATTTCAGCTTGGTGGCTTAAAAATTAATTAATGACTTTGGTCATTAAAAATCTGAAAATTGTAAAAAACAAAAAAAGTATAAAACGATTCAAATTTACGTTCATCTTATTCTCCATCATTTTCTGATTCCAAAAACATATAAATATGTTATATTTGGATTAAAAACAAGCTCTGAAAATTAAAAATATAAAAATTATTATCAAAATTAAATTGTCGAAATCAATTTAAAAACACTTTCATCTTATTCCTTGTCGGTTTCTGATTCGTGAAAGCGAAATTACATTTAGTCAATCTGTCGAACCCACAGAATAAAACTGCACGCACTGCAGTGTTTTCAGTCACGAGTATAAAACAGCTTCGTCAATCCACGCGGCAAGGAAGTCGCTCAATTTTTGCGTGCAACACGAAGTAAACGGACATGCAAGAATAGCGACGGGTTCAAGTTTAGGTCGCTCCAGGAGAAAAATTCCCGCGGATGTTGGCCTTTAAGGTCTTAAAAGGGGTTTCCCCTGTACTCCTAAAAAACCCTGACCCACAAAGTAATTTAATTATAACTGCTGTAATCGTTCCTTCCGTGTGCTATTATCTGTGGGTTTTTTTTTTTTCTCCTGTGTTGTCTCATCCTCTGTGCGCCCTGAAAGAGACCTCCGGGTCGAAATTGCCGTACCTTGTCTTATCCAGCTGTGATCCCGCCTTCGTATTAATGTGAGGGCAGTACCTTTTTTAAACTTTCAATATTGACCGTACGTTTTGCATAAAACACCAATAATGAATTAAAAATACATCAGAAAATTATTTCCTCACTATACACAATAACCCCTCATTTAAAGGCTGACAAAGTCCTATTTAATTAGTTTACTTACTTCCAGGGCTTTTCCCATCGTTGCGGGGATGTATAAATTAAGCTTCCTGCAAAGTTTTAGGTTTGAAGTCCTTACCAATTACAAGAAATAATCAATTCTTTATAAAGTTTATTGCTATCTTTAGAAACAGTTCTCCAGGGCTTGGGCTATTTTTAGACCGTCAACACAGACAGTACAGCTTCGTCAATCCCCGCGTGAAGGAAATCGCTCACCTTCCACGTGCAAAACGTAGTGATATTGACACGCCAGATTAGCGCGGTAGCAGATTGTGCTAAGCAGGAAAGCGCGCTTTTCTGTATTCTTGTTAACTTCGCAATTTCCGGAAAACATCCACTTTCACTTTGAGACTTCTGTTTACATTCGACACTATCAACACCACTTTGCAATACTGAAATAATTTTTTCTGTTTTTGAAAGCTACAGCCAATCGTTATTATATCCCCTTAAGTACAGTTTTATAACATTATTGGCACATGTAAACAATAGGAATTAATTAATGAACGCTACGAAAAGGGCAGCCTTTAACCTATGAACTTGCAACTGTGTTGACCTGTGTAATGTAACATAGACCACCACCATCTCTCTCTCTGTCTCTGTCTCTCTCTCTCTCTCTTACACCCCTTACCTGTTCGCAAACCTTTACCCAAATGTATGCTAAATGTATATACAATACAAGACAAGACAAGACATGGCAAGACAAGACAAGTTAGGAAAAGGTTGCCAGTAGGCCAATAGAGGGATGACAAGACAAGGCATGACAAGACAAGACAGGACAGGACAGGGACCACAAAAAAAAAGAAAGAAAAAAAGAAAGATAACTAATTCGGTCAACAGATGTTAAAGAAATAAGCATTTGTTTGGGTTGAATGTTTGGGTGTCACCCTGTATATATTTGTATTTTTGCAGGACAGGGTCGAGTTGTGATGATGTCAGGGCGACTGAAGACACACCAACAAGTATTCTTCGGAAGTGTTTGGAACACAAATGAACATTATTTCATAATAAAAAGGCGGCTGACATTGATGTTCATATCGGTTCATGTTCATATTCTCAGCACAGACGTGTGCTTAGAAATCGGATGTTTAAGAACAAGAGACAACCCTGAATAAAGCCTTATGAAATATGGTTGGAGCTGGATCAAAAGTGTGTGTGTGTGTGTGTGTGTGATTGAAGGGCAACATTTATAAATGATGAGACAGAAAGCTAAAGCACATCCTTTTATCGTACGTTCCATATCGTCCTCCTACTTTAAATGCTTGCTAATACAGACGTTCTCCAAGAAAATGTCTATCCAGTAATGTTTTGTTTATCGCAATGAAAGCTTTTTTTTGAGAAGAATGAAGAGGAATCAAATTTTTAAAAAACAAAAAAACAAGACAATTGAATTGCTCAAAACGTAAAGAAACAGGATGATTTTGGTTCAGTAGTACTATTTGTAGACCCTTAAAGCAATACATCCACAAGGGATTCCAGTGTATCAGTGCAAATAGAAAATGTCTGATATAAGTTATTTTATAACTTGAAAATTAAAACAGACTGAATTGTGATAAAAAGAACCAAAATACCGAGTAGTTTTTTTTTAGGTCTCCCTCTTCACTCAATCCCCAAACTCATATTCTGTACCGAAAAGAGCTCAAACACACACGTGGACAGACAGACACGCACACACACTTTGGTAAACATCATGTATGCTTCTCGACTCTGCTGATCCACAAAATTTTAGAAATATCGCTATCATCATTTATTTTTGGTCACCGTCTTTCCCTTTTCACCGGCAAGTTTTTTTGTGTAGAATTTCCCATAGAACCCCGATGGCTCCACGGTAGACACAATGATCAGTCCATACCAGTCATGTTATTTTCTCGAATCAATTTATAACCTTTAACCCAGGAGGGTAAATGACATGGAAGGCTTCGGGTAATCTTGAACTTTAATGTGTTAAATTCATAGCTCATAATTCAGAGGCATTCAAGCCTCCAATTTCGGAGAACCTGCACTTGTAATCATAACAAGTCTTTTAGATCCCTTTAAAGTCACGGAATGAACTCCGATGAACTGTACGAATCATAGCGTACTCTGGTACGAATGCATTTTGTTTACAAATTACATGCGTCAAAGAAGGAATTATCCGTGTCAGCGGACAGGGGAGGCAACTTTGTCGTGTAAATGAAGTCCCTTGGTTGACAACCTACGCCATTTTCGCCGATCAAACAACCAAATTAATTAATTATGCTTAGGTTTGGAGCTTAATCCGTCAATTAATTTCATGATAAATGTTCTTGGGCTTGATTACAGGTACTTGGATCTAAAATAAGTAAAGTATGCCACTCGATTCTGAGCTATGAATTTAACACACTAAAGTTCAAGATTACCAGGCTTCGTGCACCATGATCAAGTGGGAAGGAGAGACCCAAATCGACAACCAGCACGGAGTTACCACTCAATCGGTGATTTCGTCTTGGAGGCAGCCATTTTTGGAAGGGGAATAACTTACTTGCTTTTATTGTCGACTCGGAGTGAGCTCCCCTCGTTTGTCGGCGATCCAGGTTTCGTGTCTTAACTGGACGAACTAGTCCTTGAGTTTGCCGAACAAGTTCACCCAGTTAAGACACAAACCATGGTTCGCGAACCTTAGTTCGGCGAACCAATGGTTCGTCTGGTTAAGAACAGCCTTAAGCTGGCAGGGTCAGGACTGACCTCAAACATTGGGGTTGAAGCAAGAACACGAACAGTTGCCAAAAGGTGTGCGATTCGGGAAAAAATGTTCAAATTTTGTCTGATTTTGGTTATAAGACACGTTGAATCTCGCGGAAAGGCGAAGCATGCGGGCATGTTCACTGTGTCAAAACACTGACTCGGCCCCACAAGCTGTTGACAGCAGTTGAAAATGGTAAGCCTAGTTGCAGCGGGAGATGTTGCTGCTACTTGTTTGAAGTATATGAGTTCTCAAAGGTGAAATTCACAAAAATGCTGCAAATTTATTCTCCTTGTGAAACGGACCCCGCCATGATCTCATTCTCAATGAGTTATGCCCCTTGAACATGACAGTATAGGCATGGGGAAAGAAATAATTTTCAAAATGAGTTTGCCTCATACTTGCCCTTTAATGTTGTACAATATTAGATGCACATTTAGATATGTTTCCTATTTACAGGACGCAAGATATGTTTTCTATTTACAGGACGCACCCGCCAACCACCAACCCAGGCCGGTTATCCAGATCCAGGACAGTTCAGTGCTTAATTTGTATTTGACGTTGTCTTGACCATCAACTGAAAACTGAGTCCTTGCAGTGTAAATCATAGTATGTACAATATTACATTTATATATATAAATTAATGATATATAATTAATATATATTATATAGAGGGCTATTTATTTTTCCTGTTTTATGGTAGAAGAAGGCACTATGCAGGGATGTTGCTACAAATTCATACCTGTAGGACAAATGTCCTGAGTTTTTCAGCATCACTAGGACATTTGACCGCTTTCAGAAAGTGTAATAGGACATTATAATTATGATTTTGCGCCAAACAGCTTAGTGAGTTATGTCCCCTGAGTGATAGATGTGGGTGGCCCAATCTCTCATGAGAAATCGAAATTTGTGTTGTTATTTTCTAGCCTAGAATCTTCACATCTTCATAGATGTATTGCCTATTATCAAGTTCTTGTGAATAGATAAACTTTCAGCGGAATTTTGGACTATTCAGGTTGTATTTTGACTTTTTTCATCCTTGTGTGAACTGCTGAACAAAACAACAATGGCGGCCTCCATTAGCCAAGTGAAAACAAACTCTTCATGATGTTTTCTTAGGAAGTTGAACCTTTCAGCTTCTGCCCAGCATTATAGCAGACATTACTTGAACATGTAGATGTGACTGTGTGTTTTATTACGCTCATTATGATGCTTAAAGAGCAAAAACTTGTGAGGAAATGGACCTTCTATTTGCTTCTCCTGAGTAGACTGGCATTGTTGTGCAAGCTTCCACCAGAGTGTGGTGACTTCTCTTCTAGCCCACAAACTCTTTACAATGTCTCAAGGCCTGTTATTGTTGAACAGCCTGAATCTTTCTGCAACTGGCCATCTCTGCAGACTTCCGTGTTTGTGTGGATCCGTCATTCAAGACACAGACTCCTAAAAAATGTGCCGCTGGCTAGTGACACAAAAGTGCACAAGATGACTTTACTGCTTATCAGTGGTCTCCATCCAAACCCCGGGCCTCGCCGCCCTAAGTTCCCTTGCGGTGTTTGTGCATATGCCTGCAAGAGTGGTGTTTTGGCATGCGATGATTGTGGACAGTGGATCCACAAAGAGTGTGTAGGGATGTCTACCTCTCTCTTCACTCGACTTGGTGACTGTAGTGACCTCTGGTACTGTCCGGCTTGCAAGAGCAAGAACAACTCGACTAAAGTCTACACGCTGTCTTTCCGGAACACCACCAGTGAGGCTGCATCGTCAAGTAAACCTCCCCAACCCATCAACCAACCACCATCCACTCCGACTGATTTGTCTGCTGCCCTGAGCTCTTCATTGGAGAGTTCTGTAGCCAGCACATCTGTTTCTCATGAAAGTCCCCATAGCCAGACCATACACTCGCTCAGCGAATCGGACTCGCCACTGCGTACTTCATCCCCCAAGTCCACAAACAACAAACCAGGCATGCAGGGTAAAAAGCACCTTCGTATTTTGAACATCAACTTCCAGAGTGCACGTAAGAAAGGAAAACTCCTGGAAGCGATCATCGACGACACCGACCCAGACATCATCTGTGGGACGGAGACATGGCTGGACTCGAACTTCAGCTCCGCGGAACTTTTACCACCCTACCTCGGCTTCGACGTCCACAGACGCGACAGAACTACAGACACCCACGGAGGAGTGCTGCTTGCTGTGAAGAAAGAACTCCAGCTGAGTGACGTCTCACGCTCGAAAGAGGTGGAGATGATTAGCGGCACTATCCAGATCTCCAAGAGAAAGAAACTGTTTTTAGCTTCATGTTACAGACCACCAAGAAGAACAGATGAGGGGTACACCAGAGAGGCGACATCAGAAATTGCCAAGCTGAAAGAAAAGGCAAAGAAGAACATCTTGATCGTCGGTGGTGATTTCAACTTACCGGACATCAACTGGAATACCACTAATGTTGCTGGACGCCAGTACCCAGAGCGGGTGAACAGAGCATACCTGGACACCATTGCAGACGCTGGCATGGAGCAGCTAGTACGATTCCCTACGCGCAAGAGCAACACCCTGGACCTGATCATAACAACACACCCAGGCCTCAGCCAGCGTTGTAGACCCCTACCGTCTATCGGCAACAGCGACCATGACATCGTCCTCTTCGACTGTGCCCTCGCCCCCTTCAGACCACGTCCGACTCGCCGGAAAATCACCTTATGGAAGAAAGCCGACACCGAGGGCATCAAGCAAGACTTCCTTGACTTCACTCCTGAATTCATGGCCGCCCCAGATGACGTCCATGGACTGTGGTCTCTTCTCAAGTCCAAGACTCATGAGATCATGGAGAACCGAGTACCAAGCAAGATGTCTGCCAGCCGCTACTCCCACCCATGGATGAACACTGACATCAGAAGAGCCATACGAAGAAAACAACGAGCCCACAAGAAAGCAAGAAAGACGGGGAAAAAGCGTGACCGCGACAGGTACAGGCGACTACAGCAAGAGGTCAAGTTCCACATCAGAGGCGCCCACAAGCAGTACATGGAAGACATCGTCAGTGAAGACTTCACTACAAACAGCAAGAAGTTCTGGGCCTACGTGAAAAGCAAGGGGCAAGACTCTGCTGGAGTTTCACCACTGAAGAACGCAGATGGCTTCCTGCAGAGCGACAGCGCCAAGAAGGCGGAGATCCTGAACGAACAGTTCCAGAGGGCGTTCACCACCGAGGACACATCTCGCATCCCCAGTATGGGCGACAGCCCCTTCCCGGCGATGGATGATATCCACATTAACGAAGGTGGTGTCCGCAAGCTCCTGAGGAACCTGAAGACGGACAAGGCAACTGGACCAGACTCCATTCCAGCCTTCATCTTGAAGATGGCTGCTGACCAACTGGCGCCCATCCTTGTCCGACTGTTCCAGCTCTCGTTGGATACTGGGGAGGTCCCGCTTGACTGGCGCCAGGCCTGGGTGGTGCCTATCTTCAAGAAAGGGGAACGACACCTTGCAGCCAACTACCGCCCTGTCTCGCTCATCTCCATCACCTGCAAGATACTCGAGCACGTGGTGCACAGCTCCATCATGAAGCACTTTGACCACCATGCCATCCTTACCAACTGTCAACATGGCTTTCGGCGTAAACGCTCATGCGAAACCCAGCTCATCGTCACAGTTCATGAAATTGCCCGGCAGCTAGCAGAGGGAGCCCAGGTCGACGCCATCCTGTTGGACTTCTCCAAAGCCTTCGACAAGGTGCCCCACGCCCGCCTGCTCACGAAACTGGCTTACTACGGAGTGAGAAACGACACCCTCAAGTGGATCTCTGCCTTCCTCAGTCAGCGTCAACAGCAGGTGGCCTTGGAGGGCGTCCTATCGTCTCCAGTCGGAGTGCAGTCCGGAGTTCCGCAGGGGACCGTCCTGGGTCCTCTCCTGTTTTTAGCCTTCATCAACGACCTCCCTGAATCCGTTCAGTTCAGCAGCGTCAAACTCTTTGCAGACGACTCCCTACTCTTCAAACGTATATCCTCTCCAGCGGACAGTCTGCAGCTCCAACAGGACCTATCCAGCCTCGAACAGTGGGAATCAACATGGCAGATGGAGTTCAACCCCAGCAAGTGCACCGTCATCCGCATTGCCCCGAACAAGAAGAAGCCCATCCTACCAACTTCCTACAGCCTCCATGGACAGACTCTGGAAACAACACCATCCAGCAAGTACCTAGGGGTCTTAATCTCCGATGACCTGTCCTGGAGCAGCCACGTGCAAGCGACTGTCAACAAGGGCAACAGAACTGTGGGCTTCTTGCGGCGGAACTTCCGGGAGTGCACCACCACCGTCAGAGCTGCTACGTACAAGGCCATGGTCAGACCGGTCCTTGACTACGCCTCGCCAGTCTGGGACCCGATCTCTCAGAAAGACGTCACGGAGCTTGAAAAAGTCCAACGCAGAGCAGCCCGTTACGTCCACAACAACTACAGCGATCGGACCCCAGGCTGTGTGACCAGCATGCTGAAGACCCTCCAATGGGAACCACTCGCCGACAGAAGACTCACCAACCGCCTCACTATGCTCTACAAGATCAACAACGGCATAGTCGACATCAACAAGGCCGAGTTCTACACCTCTGGCGACAGCCGCACCAGAGGAGCCCAGAGACTGTTCCAGGAGAGGGCATCCCATCCTGTTCTCTTCAACTCCTTCTTCCCCCGAACACTGCGTCAGTGGAACAAGCTCGACCCTAAGACCACAGTTGCTCCTTCACTGGAGTCCTTCCAAACTGGTCTGGGTCGTACCCACGGACTTGCCTCGCTGACACAGTAACCCTGCAGCTCTTCGTGTAAATAGTTTTATACTTTTAACCATCTTCTCGGAGTTATTGGGTCACCCACCACCAGTAACCAATCACCCAGTACTCCGCCGCTGGACTACAGACGTTCTGATGAACCCAGTCCACATCAAGAAAGAAGAAGAAGAAGAAGAACACATTCCATGGAAGTGTTACAATGTCGATCATGCGCACACACACACACACCCACGCTGTAGAATACACACATAATATAGTAAATACATCAACACAGTGTGCGTATAATGTTGTATTTGTTTAGTTTCAAAGAAACCACAAAAAAAGAAACCAACATGAACAACTTCAGGATAAAAGTTGGAAAACAAAATGATCAGTTTGATCTAATGCTGATCTTTTGCAGGCTTTAGGTTTTTTTTCAGCGGCATAATTCAGTGCTTCGTCTCGTATCGAAAACAAAAGCAGACGACAAATTTAGTCGGAGTTGTCTCCCATACTCCTGTAAATGTAATCCACTATTATTTTTTAGATCAGTGCGCTGCACCCAGACGGTTATACCCAAACGGCGCATACCGCAAACGGTTTGGGAATTCCCGACAAAAGAACAGATCCGCACGCGGCACTGGCAACTTCAGTGTCTGTATCTGTATATGTGCGTTACGTTGCTAGCATCCAGATTGCTGGCTTTGGCGCTACGGGTGTCAGCTGAACACGAGAGCGTTCGGTCTTCTTGAAGATTTGTATCTTGAAATGAAAATTAACGAATATCGCGCTGTCCGAAGGAATGGAGTACATATCGGACAATGACCACGCTCAGGCTAAAATGATAGGACATCTGACCGACATGCGGCAATGTGAATCGGACATTTGGGGATTTTGTAAAATGTCCGATGTCCGACGCCTAATGACATTCCTGACTATGGAATATAATAAACAGAAACATCTTCATCTGAATTGCAATAGTCAAAAGTTGATTCTGACAGGTTGTGTACATTCTTTTTTCTTCTTCATTTTTTTCTTCTTATTTCTATTTCCTTTTCAGACAGTGCTTCAAGCAAGACAAGATCCCATGGATGAGATGTTGTACCTGCCATATCACTTCGCTCTCAGTCTCAAGGTCCTGTTCAAATTATCACATGCCTGGCTTTAGTATGTAGTAATACTTTTGATAATGATAGTTTTTCTTTTGGTTTTATAGAGGGTGGGTAGCAGATCTATCATCTATACTTACATTTTTGTCATTTAATCATACAATGCTGTTCACACTGTGAAATACATAAACAAAACCATAATCTTGAGAGATAAATGTCTTGTTAGTGGAGAATGGTACTGACTGGATGTCTCATTAATGGGGTATGGTACTGGGGAGATGTGTTAGTGGTGGGATGTTTCGTTAGTGGGGTGTGGTACTGATGGGATGTCTCGTGGGTTTAGTGGTGGGATGTTTCATTAGTGGGGTGTACCGTGTGGTACTGATGGGATGTCTCGTGGGTGCATGTGCCACTCATAGGATGTCTTGTGAGTGTGGTGTGGTACTGATGGGATGTCTCGAGAGTGCGGTGTGGTACTGATGGGATGTCTTGTGAGTGCGGTGTGGTACTGATGGGATGTCTTGTGAATGCGGTGTGGTACTGATGGGATGTCTTGTGAGTGCAGGGTTCGACACTAGCGGGGGCGGGGGGCGGAACGCCCCAGAGTTTTGTGTTCCGCCCCAAACATTGCCGAAGCTTGGGGCCCACTCCGCCCCAGGATAAATTCCAACAATGACAAACCGAAAATTCTAATGCCAGCAGAGCCAATCACTAAAAATCGCCAGTCAAAGTCGTCACTGAAATTTGCTTTACGATCAATGCCGCAGTCAAGAAAAAAACACATTCAAATCGTCGAAGGACAATGTCGTAAGGGAAATAACTCCCAGATTGCGCTCTTTAGCGTGAGAGATAAGTATCGCCTTCAAATGCCAAACGCAAAATGTGGCGACACATCCCTGGTGTAAAAAGACATGGTCAAATGAAGATGAAGAACAGGGTGGAGAGAAACGAAAAAAGGAGACCGATGCAGCCAAAAGCGCGAAGCGCTGTCGTAATTTCAATGTCAAATGGTTGAAAGAATTTCCCTGGCTTCAGTACGATGAAGAAAAACAGACAATGCATTGCCGCACGTGAATACTGAGAGTGGGCCCCAGATTTTTTTTTTTCCGCCCCAGCAATTTCCATCTCTGGGGCCAGTGTGGCCCCAGGCCAAATAAGTTAGTGTCGACCCCTGGAGTGCGGTGTGGTACTGATGGGATGTCTCGTGAGTGCAGTGAGGTACTGATGGGATGTCTTGTGAGTGCGGTGTTGTACTGATGGGATGTCTCGTGAGTGCGGTGTGGTACTGATGGGATGTCTTGTGAGTGCGATGTGGTACTGATGGGATGTCTTGTGAGTGCGGTGTGGTACTGATGGGATGTCTTGTGAGTGCGGTGTGGTACTGATGGGATGTCTTGTGAGTGCGGTGTGGTACTGATGGGATGTCTCGTGAGTGCGGTGTGGTACTGATGGGATGTCTTGTGAGTGCGGTGTGGTACTGATGGGATGTCTTGTGAGTGCGGTGTGGTACTGATGGGATGTCTTGTGAGTGAGGTGTTGTACTGATGGGATGTCTCGTGAGTGCAGTGAGGTACTGATGGGATGTCTCATGAGTGCGGTGTTGTTCTGATGGGATGTCTCGTGAGTGCGGTGTGGTAGTGATGGGATATATGTCTTGTTAGTGTGGTTTGGTACTTGTGGGATGTCTCACTAGTGGCATGTGGTAGTGGTGGAATGAATCGTTAGTTGGGTGTTGTACTGGTGGAATGTCTCGTTAGTGGGGTATGTTTCTGGTGATGGGATGTCTCGTTAGTGGGGTATACCACTAATGGGATGTCTCATTAGTGGAGTGTGGAACTGGTGTGATGTCACGTTAGTGGGGTGTGGTACTGGTGGGATGTCTCATTAGTGGAGTGTGGTACTGGTGGTATGTCTCGTTAAAGGGATGTGGTACTGGTGGGATGTCTTTTTAGTGGGGTGTGATACTGGTGGGATGTCTCGTTAGTGGGGTGTGGTACTGGTGGGATGTCTCGTTGGTGGGGTGTGGTACTGGTGGGATGATGTCTTCTTAGTTGAGTGCGGTACTGGTGGGATGTCACGTTAGAGGGGTATGCTAGTGATAGAATGTTTTGTTAGTGGAGTATACTACTAATGGGATGTCTCATTAGTGGAGTGTGGTACTGGTGTGATGTCTCGTTAGTGGAGTGTGGTACTGGTGGGATGTCTCGTTAGTGGAGTGTGGTACTGGTGGAATGTCTCGTTAGTGGAGTGTGGTACTGATGGGATGTCTTGTTAGTGGGGTATGTTTCTGGTGATGGGATGTCTCGTTAGTGGGGTATACTACTAATGGGATGTCTCATTAGTGGAGTGTGGAACTGGTGTGATGTCACGTTAGTGGGGTGTGGTACTGGTGGGATGTCTCATTAGTGGAGTGTGGTACTTGTGGTATGTCTCGTTAAAGGGATGTGGTACTGGTGGGATGTCTTTTTAGTGGGGTGTGATACTGGTGGGATGTCTCGTTAGTGGGGTGTGGTACTGGTGTGATGTCTCGTTAGTGGAGTGTGGTACTGGTGGAATGTCTCGTTAGTGGAGTGTGGTACTGATGGGATGTCTTGTTAGTGGGGTATACTACTGATGGGATGTCTTGTTTGAGGGGTATACTACAGATGGGATGTCTCATTAGTTGGGGGTGGTACAGTTGGGATGACTTGAAAATGGGCTATTGTACTGGTGGGATATCTCATGTTAGTAGGGGGATGTACTCATGGGATGCCTCCTTAGTTGGGTGTGGTACAGGTAGGATGTCTCGTTTGTGGGGTATAGTAGTGTTTGGATGTCTTGTTAGGGTGGTGTGGTAGTGGGGGGATATCTCATTCATAAGTGGCGTGTGGTAGGGGTGGGATGTCTCATTCATAAGTGGTATTTGTGGGATGTCTCATTAGTGGCGTTTGGTAGTGGTGGAATGTCTTGTTAGTTAGGTGTGGGATGTCTCATTAGTGGGGTATGGTACTGGTGATGGGATGTCTCATTCGTGGGGTATACTACTAATTTTGTTTGTTTGTTTGCTTAACGCCCAGCCGACCACGAAGGGCCATATCAGGGCGGTGCTGCTTTGACATTTAACGTGCGCCACACACAAGACAGAAGTCGCAGCACAGGCTTCATGTCTCAACCAGTCACATTATTCTGACACCGGACCAACCAGTCCTAGCACTAACCCCATAATGCCAGACGCCATGCTGAGCAGCCTCTAGATTGCCAATTTTAAAGTCTTAGGTATGACCCGGCCGGGTTTCGAACCCACGACCTCCCGATCACGGGGCGGACGCCTTACCACTAGGCCAACCGTGCCGGTCTATACTACTAATGGGATGTCTCATTAGTGGAGTGTGGTACTGGTGTAATGTCACGTTATTGGAGTGTGGTACTGGTGGGATGTCTCATTCGTGGAGTGTGGCACTGGTGGTATGTCTCGTTAGTGGGATGTGGTACTGGTGGGATGTCTTTTTAGTGGGGTGTGGTACTGGCGGGATGTCTCGTTAGTGGGGTGAGGTACTGGCGGGATGTCTCGTTAGTGGGGTGAGGTACTGGCGGGATGTCTTCTTAGTTGAGTGTGGTCCTGGTGGGATGTCTCGTTAGTGGGGTATGCTAGTGATGGAATGTTTTGTTAGTGGAGTATACTACTAATGGGATGTCTCATTAGTGGAGTGTGAAACTGGTGTGATGTCTCGTTAGTGGAGTGTGGTACTGGTGGGATGTCTTGTTAGTGGGGTGTGGTACTGGAGGGATGTCTCATTCGTGGAGTGTGGCACTGGTGGTATGTCTCGTTAGTGGGGTGTGGTACTGGTGGGATGTCTCGTTAGTGGAGTGTGGTACTGGTGGAATGTCTCGTTAGTGGAGTGTAGTACTGATGGGATATCTTGTTAGTGGGATATACCACTGATGGGATGTCTGTTTCGTGGGGTATACTATTGATTGGATGTCTCGTTAGTGGGTTGTGGTACTGATGGGATGTCTTGTTAGTGGGGTATACTACTGATAGGATGTCTCATTTGTGGGGTTTACTGCAGATGGGATGTCTCGTTCGTGGGGTATACTACTGTTGGGATGTCTGATTAGTTGGGGGTGGCACAGTTGGGATGACTTGTAAGTGGGGTATAGTACTGGTGGGATATCTCATGTTAGTGGGGGGAGGGGGGGGGATGTATTCATGGGATGCCTCCTTAGTGGGGTGTGGTACAGGTAGGATGTCTCGTTTGTGGAGTATACTACTAATGGGATGTCTCATTAGTGGAGTGTGGTACTGGTGTGATGTCTCGTTAGTGGAGAGTGGTACTGGTGTGATGTCTTGTTAGTGGGGTGTGGTACTGGTGGGATGTCTCGTTAGTGGAGTGTGGTACTGGTGGAATGTCACGTTAGTGGAGTGTGGTACTGATGGGATATCTCGTTCGTGGGGTATACTACTGATGGGATGTCTCATTAGTTTGGGGTGGTACAGTTGGGATGACTTACTCCCCCCGGGTTAGGGGGAGTCCCATATTGATTGGGACGAGAAAGAATTTACCCGATGCTACCCAGCATGTCGTAAAAGGCGACTAACGGTTCTGTTTCTCCTTTTACCCTTGTATAGAATATAGTCAATTTTTATAAAGATTTTAGTCAAGCAGTATGTAAGAAATGTTAAGTCCTTTGTACTGGAAACTTGCATTCTCCCAGTAAGGTCATATATTGTACTACGTTGCAAGCCCCTGGAGCAATTTTTTGATTAGTGCTTTTGTGAACAAGAAACAATTAACAAGTGGCTCTATCCCATCTCCCCCCTTTCCCCGTCGCGATATAACCTTGAATGGTTGAAAACGACGTTAAACACAAAATAAAGAAAGAAAGTTGGGATGACTTCTAAGTGGGGTTAGTACTGGGGGGATGTGCTCATGGAATGCCTTTTAGTGGGGTGTGGTACAGACAGGATGTCTCGTTTGTGGGGTATAGTACTGGTGGGATGTCTCGTTAGTAGTGTATAGTACTGGTGGGTTCTCGAGTTAGTGGGGTGAGGTACTCCTGGGATGTCTCGTTGGTGGGTATGGTACTGGTGGGATCCCGCATTGGTGGAGTATAGTGTCGGTTGGATCTCATGCTTTTTGGGTGTGGTACTCAGGGGATGTCTCGTTAGTACTCTTGCCTCGGGTTTAGGGTAAACAGGTCTGGGGGTGTGGTTCTGGTGGGATCTCGCGTTAATGAGGTTTAGTACTGTTGGGATGACTTATTAGAGGGGCCTGGTACCGATTGGATCTTGCGTTAGTGGGTATTGTACTGGGGATGTCTCACTTGTTGGGTGTTGTAGTGGTAGTATGTTTCGTTAGTTGGGTATAGTGCTTGTGGGATTTTGCGTGAGTGGGGTATAGTACAGGTGGGATGTCTTGTTAGTGGGGTGAAGTACTGGTAGGATCTCATGTTAGTTTGGTGTGGTACTATCTATGGGTTCTTGCGTTAGTGGGGAGTAGTACTCATGGGGATATCTCGTTAGTGGGGTATACTACTGGTGGGATGTCTTGTTAGTGGGATGTGGTTCTGGTTGAATCTTGCGTTAGCGGGGTATAGTACTGGTTGGATGTCTCGTTAGTGGGGTTTAAGGCCAGAAAGTTGCGAGTATTGTACTTGCCATGGTTAGTATGCATGTAACTGGCGAATAGAAATGTTCATCTACTCGCCAAATGCGAGTAAAAGTGTCATTAGTGGGGTCTGGTACTGGAAGGATCTCACTTTAGAGGGGTATTGTATTGTTCGAATGTCTCTCGTTAGTGAGGTAAAATACTGGCGGGATGTCTTGTTAGTTGGGTGTGGTACTGGTGGTATGTCTTGCTAGTGGGGTTATGTACTGGTGGTATGTCATGTTTGTGGGGTTTTGAACTGGTGAGGTGCCTCGTTAGTAGGGTCTGGTACTGGTGGGACCTCCTGTTAGTGGGGTATTGTACTGGGGATGTCTCATTTGTGGGGTGTGGTAGTGGTGGGATGTATTGTTAGTGGGTTATAGTGCTGGTGGGATTTCGCGTAAGTGGGGTATAGTACTGGTGGGATGTCTCGTGTTAGTGTGGTGTGGTACTCCTTGGTTCTCGTGTTGTACTTATGGGATGTCTCGTTAGTGGGGTGTGGTACTGGTGGGATCTTGCATTGGTGGGGTATTGTACTGGTGGGATGTCTCGTTATTGGGGTGTGGTACTGGTGGGATCTTGCATTGATGGGGTATTGTACTGGTGGGATGTCTCGTTATTGGGGTGTGGTACTGGTGGGATCTTGCATTGATAGGGTAAGTGGGATGTCTCGTTAGTTGGGTGTGGTAGTGGTGGTATCTCGCATCAGTGGGGTATTGTACTGGTGGGATGTCTTGTTAGTGGGGTAAAGTACTGGTGTTAGTTGGTTGTTGTGCAGGTGGGATGAGTGATGCACAATGCAATTAGTATCTAACTTGGTGGCTCTTTGTTGCAGACATCTTCCTGGTGTGTTTGTTCTACTTGCCTTGCCTGGTAGGAAGAGCATTCACTGGTTTAGAAGCTTGCAAGATGACAGCTATGCTAACCACATATTGGAGAACATTGGCTGACTGGTGCAAAACAACATATCTCATCAGCTTTGTGATGTGACTGTGGAATGCAGCCTACTGAATACAAGTGAACATTATGCTGACTGTCTGTAAGTGTACCGGTAATTGAGTGTATAGATCTCTGCATCTGCATGCAAAAAAAAGTGGTCACTCATGGTTCATGTATTACGGTTGCTGTAAGCCATTTACCCAGCATATGGCAAAAAGAAAGAAAACACTTATACCAAAGGCAAAGAAATTATGACAAAGAACACATAATGAATCGTTGTGTTTAACATATATGTGATCCATATGCTTCTTACTTTATGGTGTAAGGATGAGACGGAAAACCAGATAAAGAGTCTTTCTTGACCACACTCAGTATCAAGTTCCTAATATTGTTGAAACTGGATTTATCTTCAAATTTGCTTACACCTCATTTCTAACATAGTAGCTGTCGGTCATCACTTGGTATGTCTTGCAAATCTCTCACAGGATGTGTACGCATCACTTCCTCACAGGCTACAATCAGTTAAAGGAGCAAAGGACACACAACTAAGTGCTTTAAGTTTGTAAGTGTATCTGGAAGGCCAGTAAAATAAAATAGAACGGTGATAAATACAAGACTTATTTTACAACCATTTGAAAAATACATACATCCTCCGTGGCTGCCCGCATAACGAAATCATTTTTCTCGTGTATTGAACTTGCCAGTGTTTCATCACAGAGCAGAGTCCGCCCCACACTTTGCTTTGTGTACATTACGTGAACACCCGCACAACACAACATTTTCACGAGAAAAACACGTTTATTTGTTTGCTTTGTCTGTATTACACATTTCTATTTACATTTACCACTGACACACCTAATTGCATACTTTATAGTTTGCAAGTGAACCGTTATCATACAAAATAACGTTATCACGAGACGAACAGAGATATCAGAGATTGTCTGCTTCTCAAATGTTTCGCGCAAATCATGTAATATCTATTTTTGCGAAAACCTCCCGAAGAAATGCAATCTCAGCGGCTTCAACCTGCAACATATTCGTGCTTATTTGGAATGTGACGTCCTGTTCTTCGTCACTAAAACTAAGCATCGCACAGAACCAGCGCCCTTCCATTAGATAGCAACAACTTGTTTTGAAGCCAGAGCCACTACCGACTGAGCTGTTTTACCACCTAATTCCCTAATTGATGTTAGCTGAGAAATTATGGTACTCACATTCATTCTAATTGATATTCCATCAGGTACACAAAGATATTACCAGATATTGCCCATCAAGAATTTCTTTAGCCTTCAATTGTACTGGAAAGTCTGTTTTCTTGTCCAGTGTAAATTTTAGTTTCTTTTGCATACAAACTCATATGAGTAAAACATCTCTTGATCATCCTTTGAACTTCAGAAATAAGAGCATTGTTTGTAACACATTCACACGTCCAAACAGGATTACATATCCTGCTGTTTTACACGTAGAATATAACTTAAAAAAACCTAAAAAACATTGTAAAATTCCTTCACAACATCCATATGGTAAGATGTCGGCCTCCTAATCAGGAGGTAGTGAGTTTGAATCCCGGTCGCTGCCGCCTGGTGAGTTAAGAGTGGAGATTTATTTGATCTCCCAGGTCAACTTATGTGCAGACCTGTTAGTGACTTAACCCCCTTCGTGTGTGCATACAAGCACAAGACCAAGTGCGCACGGAAAAGATCCTGTAATCCATGTCAGAGACGATGGGTTATAGAAACACAAAAATACCCAGCATACCTCCCCTGAAATCGGCGTATGTTGCCTAAATGGCAGGGTAAAAATTGTCATACACATAAAAATCCATTCATGCTAAAAATATGAGTGAACGTGGTAGTCTAAGCCTATGAACAAAGAAGAAGAATAATATGGGTTGAGTGTGAATCTTACAATCTGTTCCCCATGGTTCAAAATCATGCAACTTGGTACATATTCTTGTATTCAAAAGGTAAATATGCCAATGAATAAAATTGATTTTATGTGGGAATGGTTGTGTCATATAGTGTTTGTTATGTTTTCTCTCATCATTCAGACAACAGGAGACAAGATGAATCTGTCAGTTGCACGTTTACTGTCGCCATTACAAGCCAGACAGGAAGAGGAAGTACTATATGGTTACTTCCCCTAGACTAATGTCCAGAGGGGTGCACGGACAGATGTGCATAATGCAACATCCCCTTTCGTTTAAAAAAAAAATTAACAACATAGGAACGAAAACGAAAATAGAAGGAAAAAAAATAACAAAACGCGATCGAGAGGGAGATAGAAAACGAGACCGAGGACGAAAAACGCGACGCGATTGTCGAACGAGATACGCGACGCGATTGTCGAACGAACGAGATGCGACGCGGTGCATTGTCTGTGTACGCCCAAGGGCACTTCAGTCATTCAGTGTTAATTGTACACAAAGTCTTTCGAACGATTCAATTTGATCTCGCGATTCGAACGGCGTATTGGAATTCGGGAGCTGCATGGTGTAGTTGGAGCTCCGGAACAGGGTGAGCGGTGGTCGCCGTCGGTGTCCCTGGCAGGCGGACTTTATCTGGTGATGGTGATGGGCGGACTTTGTCAGGCGATGCTGCTGGTAGGCCTGGCTCTGAAGGGGTCGTCTTTGTGGACTTCTGGCTGGAGGAGGGAGTTGAAGCAGGGTTGGGATCAGGGACGGCTGCCGCAGGAGGATTCAGAGTTTGTCGAAGATGTACTCTGTTCCGGCGGTAGTATCATTGTGTAAAGCAGACCCATGGCTTTATACTAAATGTGTTTACTTTCTCTTTCTGAACACGTTTAGTTAATGCATATGTAATTCTTTTGACCATGATTTCTGAGGATGACCCAATTCACTTGTTTTTAAAGGCAGAGATGACCCTTCCGATTTTAAGATTTTATTCTTTGGCAAACTTTTTAATTCTTATTTCAAGGTTCTTCATAACAATTCTAAGAAAAGGTGTTTCTTGTTCTAAAACGTTATATTGAATTATGGGTCAAAGTGGACCTTTTTAGGGATTAAACATGTAGTTTTGTGGAAACATTCATCTTCTGGAAAAATGAACTTACAACTTTGAAGTATGTTTTGTTTTACTCTAAACAGGTCTCTAGAAGCAACAACATTTTGTTTACAACATAAATTTCAAAAATAAAAAAGTTTTTGACAGAATTTCTAAAATCATGTAATTCACAAAAAGCCTGTTACTGTATTTGTTTGTTTGGTTAACGCCCAGCCGACCACGAAGGGCCATATCAGGGCGGTGCTGCTTTGACATATAACGTGCGCCACACACAAGACAGAAGTCGCAGCACAGGCTTCATGTCTCACCCAGTCACATTATTCTGACACCGGACCAACCAGTCCTAGCACTAACCCCATAATGCCAGACGCCAGGCGGAGCAGCCACTAGATTGCCAATTTTAAAGTCTTAGGTATGACTCGGCCGGGGTTCGAACCCACGACCTCCCGATCACGGGGCAGACGCCTTACCACTAGGCCAACCGTGCCGGTCTGTTACTGTATAAAAACGCATTTCTGGTGAAAGTAAGATCTGACAGAAAGTCTAGAAGATGACTAGTCGACTCTTTACCAATGAGAAAACAGCGTCTAAAGTTTTCAATATGGTGTCAACAGTAAATACAATACATGTACTTTGAAAATGATCAGTTAATTGCAAAAAAGAGGATGATAATTACACCACACAATGATTTGTGTGGTGTTCAAAGAACCTACAAATGCGCAGAAAACAAAGAAGGATGTGTTTTGACCCAACGTTTGTGCCATCTCTGGCTTTAAGAACCTGTCGGTGCCATAGACTTAAATAAATATTCTTGTACAAATATGTTGAAAGCATCATAACATGAAGATTTCAAGTGACAGAGAAAAATAAAACACAAAATATATTCAGCATACTTTTATGGACTTTCAGCATCACAGTGAATGAGACTTAAAAAAAAAACCACATGCATTAAACTACGCTGCTGAAGATCACAAACTTGATTTTGTAAAGCCAGGTTTTATTTAGAAACCTACAGGTAACGTTTAAAAACGAAAATAGAAAAGATATGCAGTAATGTATATTATTACTGTATAAACGTATTGTTTAAAGGTATCGCAGATGGTGTGGTATTGTGCAGTTTGTGTTGACTGCAGTGGCTGATCAAGAAAAAGTGCCCATGCAGTTGTGAATACATTGTATCAGTGTAGGGTGGTGTGTATATGTTGTCTGCAGTAACTTCATCAAGGAAAAATTCCTACGCAGAAGATGTTGATGCATTGTGTCACTGTCGGAGTAAATAAATCTGCATAGACTACCAGCGTCCAGATGTGTGTGCTCTCTCGGCTCTCTCTCTCTCTCTCTCTCTCTCTCTCTAAAAAACTGCATTAACCTTGAAGTCAATATGAATGCCGAAGAAGGCCAATTCGGTCTTTTGAGTATGTAAGACTCCATTATTACAGCATTCCAGTTTTTGAGGTCAGCCAACACTGCCGATACGAAACGAGGAAACTGCAAAGTCACCTGTGTACAAGAAATGAAAAAGTGCCCATGCAGTTGTGAGTATCAGTGTAGAGTGCAAAAGTATGGTTGTACCCACAATGTGATGCCCGTCAGAAGGGTGTACTTTCCGTCATTGTGATTCTCAAATTACTTAGGATCATATCAAGTAACTGCATGTCTGCCACGTAAGAGCCCTTTCATTTCAGAATATTTTGGCCCAAATGTAGTACGACACTACATGATATTCAGATGCCCGTCAGTGAATGTGAATACATTTCGCAGGCTTATATTTATAGTCATAAAAGTTTGAAACTAAGTTCAGAAACACTTGACTGAAAAAGATCACCAGGAGACACAACCACTCAACACTCACACAGACATAATGGAAAAGGAGTTCTTAATTGGACACCTTTGTCAGAGCTGATGAAACTCGGATAACAGCGGGATTAGGAGGTACCAAGATGCCCGGACGGACCCGCAGGGCCTAAAATGAACAGCTTGCTGCAGTCAGCACCGACCCCATTCAGGTATAGTACATAACAGAATATCTTGCACGCGTACCTGTACCACAGGTATTTGAAAGCACTTCTGCTGTAACCTGATTATACGTACGTCTGCTTTGAGTCCGCTTAGAATGATAAATGTCGTCATATACAAGTCGTCAGTGAAAGCAGTGTGATCAGTCGAAGCTGCCAGGTGTGTTGCAAGAAGACTGAACTTGCAAAGAACTCCAGGCCAGGTGCCTGCTTACTTAGGACTGACACCATATTCATTTTGGGGTGGCTTATCCCACCGCTGGGACTGAGTATTTCAGGCGACCGTGCTCATGCGACACTGCGCCGACAAAATCATTTACAAGCAACAACATGAAATACAATTAAATTGTAAAAAGCCGCTGAGAATCTAGTGTCATTAAATTCAATTCGCCTTTCAGATTGTCTCACGGTCAGTCAGTTTATCATTATGTCAGGTAACCGCTGCGCAGGCACGCAGCGCGCTGACTGACCCCGGGGCTGCAGTCTTTCTGAATGGGCCGGCAGACATATGAACCGTGAAAACTACAGTTATATTATTTCGCTTTGCTGATAAACTGACAGTATTTTAAGCATGCAAGGCGGTTGGGGCTGATGAAGCTTGCGGGAGGGGGTCTGAAGCCATGCAGCCTTAGTCACCGTTATGACTGACGGCCGCATCCACGCCGGTCCCGTTCAAGGCTCCCAAGTATTATCATATCAGTCCTTCAGGCTAGTCCGCCTTAAGAGTCGCAACCTCAAGTTGTGCCTGTACTGAGAACATTAATATTCTCAAGTTCCCGTTCAACAGTATTCACTGAGTTGTCCATGCAATACTCAGTTAAACGCACGATCCTAGCAATATGTTGCGACAACTGAACAGTTGAGCTCAAGTGTCCGCGGCCCCGATATCTAAAGTGGACTGGCTGGACACCGTACACTGACTTGAATATTACGGTCTTCGGGATAGTGAATGGGACAGACACTGACAGATATGTGTTTTGAACAACTTCTCATCCGTGAGGCTCGATTGATTGAGGACCCGTTCATGATGTGTTCAGAACACTACTTCTCAGTGAGCGGGCTGGATTCAGTGATTGAGGACCCGTTATGTGTTCAGAACAACTTCTCGGTGAGGCTCGATTGATTGAGGACCCGTTACTATGTGTTCAGAACAACTTCTCAGTGAAGCTCGATTGATTGAGGATCCGTTATGTGTTCAGAACAACTTCTCAGTGAGGCTCGATTGATTGAGGACCCGTTACTGTGTTTAGAACAACTTCTCAGTGAGGCTCGATTGACTGAGGACCCGTTATGTGTTCAGAACAACTTCTCAGTGAGGCTCGATTGATTGAGGATCCGTTATGTGTTCAGAACAACTTCTCAGTGAGGCTCGATTGATTGAGGATCCGTTATGTGTTCAGAACAACTTCTCAGTGAGGCTCGATTGATTGAGGATCCGTTATGTGTTTAGAACAACTTCTCAGTGAGGCTCGATTGTTTCAGAACAACTTCTCAGCGAGGCTCGATTGATTGAGGCCGTTATGTGTTCAGAACAACTTCTCAGCGAGGCTCGATTGATTGAGGCCGTTATGTGTTCAGAATGATACTGACACCCCGGGCCGGTCATATCCATTCGGCATTCCGCGTGTTGGTCCACTACGCCACACCGAGTAGCCTCCGCGGCGGGACAGCTCACTGCAGGTCTCATTTCTGGCGTTGACCGACACTGGCACTGCTGTCTGACTGGTTTAGGCTACTTAGTTTCCGCATTGCCATTGGCCCTGGTCGTACAAGTTAGACTAAGATTTCAGTAATATGTTGAAACATAATCTGTAATTTCTTCTTGTTCTTAAGTCAGTCAGTTTGCCTGTTCAGTTGTCGGCGCCGCGATGCCAGTCACTGATGGACACTGTGCGGTTAGCCTGGCCTGGTGCGGGCTGCACTGAGGCTGACATAAATACATGTAAGAAGTTCAGTTTTCCGACCTGCTAGGTCAACTTATAAAACATAAGACAGAAAAACATAATTGATTGTATTACAACCACGTGCAGTACACAGGAATGTTGCTTGGGTTGCCGGGGGTCCTGATTTGGCCTATTATGGTCCGCTGGACCCGAAAAGCAACAGCAAATAAATAAATAATGCTTGGCTTGAGTACACTGCGGCGCACACACACGCATGGACGCACGAACACACACACGCCCGCCCGCCAGCAGGCACCCACACAACAAACAACTTGACAAACTGAACTGACACTGACACGAAGGCATACACACACTGACGCACCCGCGCGCACACACATGACTCCGGCACACGCAAACAAACACACGTGTGTGTTGGTATTCAGTCTGTGTGAATAAACTGATGTGTTTGTGTTTAGGTTTGAACAAAAACAACACTTATCCGCGTGTGCGTTCGCGTGAGTGTTCGAGCGCGCATGCGCACACACACGTGTGTGGGTGTGTGGCGGTGTAAATTTGAGTCAGTGTTTGTGTGTGCGTGTGTCTTTGTCTCTGTGTTTGTTGTTTTGAAGCATGTGAGAAAGATGATAACTTCAGTTTAATATTTAATGACAGACAAACAGCGATCATCAAAGTGACAGTTGGCGTCCATTTCAGCACTGCGAAGCGCTCTTGCGTGACATCTTCGCGACTTTGTTTATCTGTGTATGGATGTGTGTGTGTGTGTGTGTGTGTGTGTGTGTGTGTGTGCGTGTATTTGTGTGCATGTGTCTGTAAATATGTGTTAAGGGAGGGGGGAAGAATGCGTTTGGCTTCATAGTACTTGCATACGAATCACTATCGCTAATCGATCGATGTTCACACAAAAAAGAAAAAAAAAGCGCAGGATTTTTTTTCTAGTCATAGTCTGAGTCTGTTCGTGTAGACCCGACACTTGGCCACAAATAGCACCTGGTTTTCAAAGAAATCATAACGTCGATTTCGTGCGAATGAGCTTTTGCCAAACAACCCTTTTTAACACTAAGTGATCTATGCTCATTTGCTGGAGTATTAAACGCTTTGGCGAATAATTTTAATGTAATGATCTTGTTGAAAAATGAATTGCCTCCACAAGTGTCTTTACCTTGTTAAAAAAAAACAAGTCGCGTAAGGCGAAAATACAATATTTAGTCAAGTAGCTGCCATTTTTCAGCAAGACCGTATACTCGTAGCATCGTCAGTCCACCGCTCATGGGAAAGGCAGTGAAATTGACAAGAAGAGCGGGGTAGTAGTTGCGCTAAGAAGGATAGCACGCTTTTCTGTACCTCTCTTTGTTTTAACTTTCTGAGCGTGTTTTTAATCCAAACATATCATATCTATATGTTTTTGGAATCAGGAACCGACAAGGAATAAGATGAAAGTGTTTTTAAATTGATTTGGAACATTTAATTTTGATAATAATTTGTATATATTTAATTTTCAGAGCTTGTTTTTAATCCGAATATAACATATTTATATGTTTTTGGAATCAGCAAATGATGGAGAATAAGATAAACGTAAATTTGGATCGTTTTATAAATTTTTATTTTTTTTTACAATTTTCCGATTTTTAATGACCAAAGTCATTAATTAATTTTTAAGCCACCAAGCTGAAATGCAATACCGAACCCCGGGCTTCGTCGAAGAATACTTGACCAAAATTTGAACCAATTTGGTTGAAAAATGAGGGCGTGACAGTGCCGCCTCAACTTTCACGAAAAGCCGGATATGACGTCATCAAAGACATTTATCAAAAAAATGAAAAAAACGTATGGGGATTTCATACCCAGGAACTCTCATGTCAAATTTCATAAAGATCGGTCCAGTAGTTTAGTCTGAATCGCTCTACACACACACACACACAGACACACACACGCACATACACCACGACCCTCGTTTCGATTCCCCTCGATGTTAAAATATTTAGTCAAAACTTGACTAAATATAAAGAGCATCTTTACGATTTTTGTAGCGTGTCACGTGAAGTGACACGTTTTGCCTGCATTCACGACTCGCTTGACCCCTTCCCTGTATAACCCAATTTATGAAAAGTAAAAAACAAAAACGACTAAATACTATGCTGATGCACTAATCCTAGAGCCAGTAAAATGTCCTCCACGAATCTGTTTTTCTTTTTAATTTACCTTATCTGGTTCATATTTTACAATTTGAAAAATCACTTGCAACTGTGGGCGTGAAGGAAACTGTTCTTTCGCCGGGTACTGTACATGTGTTTATAATGCAGAATGCTGTCTTACAGGTGAAAGCAGGTATCTTAAAAATGCACACTTTGTGTGTGTGTTTGTTTGCGTGCGTGCGATGTCAACCTTTCGGGTGTTGAGGAGGAATATTTTTGCTTTCAAGCCCATGCTTCATTTAAGTTCCAATTTCAAAATATATGAAATAAGAGACAGAGAGTGCATGCAAGTTAGTTCCTGCAGTTAAAGGCACACTCCTTCATTGATAACATGTATCACTATCTCAAATATGGCCAGGCTCTTAAATGAGATAAAACCATCTCTTCAGTTTAAGACACAAACCAAAAATGAACAGCCTAGGTGCTCTCTGTCAACAGTGGACATTTTCTGACTAATTAATGTCATTAAAACAAACCAATGGCCTTCAAGAAATTATTTCAAACAAAATCCAAATCAGCACAAGTAGTCAAGGTATTGATTTTGAATGTGTCCAAGTGGAATAATGATCTTATCCTATATAACTAGGTTAGAGATTGCTTGGATCTCAATTGTTTTCATTAGAAGGAGTGAGCCTTTACCCACTGGAGCCTGTTGTGCACTTCACCCATAATCAGAGAGATATAGAGAAAAGACAACCTGGCAACACAACAAACAAGTTCAGTAAAACTGATTTAATAAGTAAAGCTTGCAAAACCTTTCTCTGACATGTTCATTTACCTGCCAAAAGTACCATGTTGAATAGACGAGTTAGAAGAAAAAAACGCTTTTAGGTTTGTATGTGTTGTGGAAGGGTGACCTTTTCTTGCAAAACCTATGACAAACAAAGGAGGGGCCAATCAATAGTGAGGGGTGTGTCACATGGACCAGAGCACATGTTTCCAACACACCCATCACTAGTGATTGGCCCCTCCAATGTTTGTCAGAAGTTTTGCAAGAAAAGGTCACTCTCCCACAACCGATACAAACCCGACATTTATTTTCGGAATTCGTCTATTTGACAGCAAAACTGAGAACAAATGTAAAGTGACTGACTTGGCAGGGGAATAACATTGGAAGTTTAATCAATCATACACACAGTCATTTGTATTACACGTACTCATATAGGCTGACACATAACTTTTCTGCCATCTCCAAACAACCATCCTTAATTTTTAAAGCAAAGAATTAACGTACAACTTGGTACACACAATATACAAAAGAATTTGATGTGTAGTCTTTTGCAAAACACAAAATGGATAAGCATGTGTCATAAACAGATGTTTTGATCAGTTGTCATTTCTGCTTTAGGTAAAACTTATGTTGACAGGTTTCTTTTCTATGCCATAATGAGAGAGAACACCGACCTTCTCTTGTGCTCAAGGGAGATACATAGACATAATGTATTGAACAGAAAAAAATGTAATATTTCTTTCCGATGAAGTCTTTTGCGATTCTCAAAATGTGGCTAAAATAATTACATTGGAAATGATACAGGTCCTATAATGTACTTGTACTTGTACGACGATTTAGGTTAAAAACCTGTACGCCGATCCACAAAAGTAAGCTGCATACGCGGGGGGGCTAGTAGCAGCTTGGTGTGTAGACACTTGATGTGTCTTTCCAGTGGCTGTCCAGTCGTGCTTTAAAGCAGTTAACGCTATCAGCTGTCACAACATTGTCGGGCAGGGTGTTCCAGTCTAAGACAACTCTGTCTGCGAAGAAGGCACTCCTTACTTTCGACTTGGCAAAGTTTAAAACTGTTTCCTCTCATGTCCCTTTCAGTGGGTGGGGGTCTGTGTAGATTGGGTTTCTGGGTAATGTATATACCTTTGAGGTATTTAAAAGTGTCAATCATATCACCCCTGCGCCGACGATGCTGGAGACAAGGAATTCCCAGGATCCTAAGCCTTTCTGAGTATGACAGTTCCTTCAGACTTCCAATCATCCTTGTTGCCCTTCTCTGGACATTCTCTAGGTCCACATTATAATTAAGGAAAAATCAACAACCAAACATAATTGAGCCAATACAAGAAGTAGCCACGCTACTAGGTTTTAGTGTTAGTCTAAAAAGACAATATTCCATGAAAAAGTCTGAACAGATTTGGTTTTGTTTGTTTTGTTTATTTGTTGCTTAACGTCCAGCCGACTACGCAGAGCCATATCAGGACGAGGAAGGGGGGGATGAAGGGGGCCACTTGTCAAGCGATTCCTGTTTACAAATGCACTAACCCATTACTTGTGTCCCAGCAGGCTTTAGTAAAACTAAATTAATACCTACTGGAAGATTACCAGTTTCCAGTATGTTAAAATAGGCTTAACCTATCTACTGCTGGACTTACATAACAGATTTGGTGATTTACAATAATCATAGTCAACTGGTGCTCATGACTAAGATTATTGTAAATCACCAAATCTGTTCAGACTTTTTAGTTAGAGTGAACTATGAAGAAGAACAGTATTCTCCAGTAGTGTATTTTCACAAAACAACATTGGTACAACGTTCATAATTAGGTGTGAGTAAACTATACTGAAGGCATCAATAATGGGCAAAGGAAAAACTATAAGCATGTGCACATGAAGTAAACCAACAAAAACTCAGAAACATTTTGTAAAGCCTCTAAGTCGAATCAACCCCCCAAAAATAATCTCACAAGGATCCAAACTAATGTATAACACCTGCTGTAAATTGAAGTACATGTATGTACTTCAAAAGGACTGCCCAGAAGTCAATAAAGTGGTAATTTTCTCCCTTCAACAAGATACAAAGTCACAAAGATGACAGAAACTATGTGATGTCAAAATAACCACTGCATATATACAGTGGAGTCCGGGTACTCATAACATCTACAGTGCCATCTTTCTTCAAGAAAAAGGGGGAAATACATGTAGATGAATTGTGGAAATAACTTTTCTGGGTTGTATGGGTTGTAAAAGAGTGAGTACTCAAGAGTCTTCATTTTGCTCCGACAAATATTGACATGTAGTTCCTTTACACATGTATGAGACACACCCTCGCTAGTGACTGGCCTATGTCACATGGGGAAATATCTCACTTGACATTAGTGGCCAGTCACTAGTGAGAGGGTGTCTGTGAAACACGTGTACAGAAACCACATGTTGATATTTGTCGGAGCAAAAGCAAGAGTACTCACTCTTTCACAACCCATATAAACCCAACAAAGTTATTCAGGAATTCGTCTATTGATACAGCAGCAAAGTTCAGACACACACAGAGCAAATAAATGTTCATTGTCTTTTCACACAAAAGGATATTTCATTCTGTTAAAAACAAAAAGGGCCCTTCAAAGCAATTTATTTTCTGATGTCTCTCGGTCCCAGTGACTGAAAAGTGTGATACAGTCAACAGTGTACTAAACAAACCGATTATAACACGTATGCATCATAGACTGTGGACATAGTCATTAAAAAAGCATCAGGTAAAATCAATAAGGTGCAGGAGATCATTCAGACAATAGAGTTACATGGAGAAACCTTTCCAACTTTTTACAGTAAATGCATGGGGTATTAAAATTCAAAACTCAGAAGTGTATTCAGCTTCTGCTACATTGCCAAGCTTGCCACAGAGATAAAATAGTTGCACCTGCCATATGAGAACAGCCTATGATAAGACGAAACCTTGCAATAAAGGACTGGACACCTGAATTCCCTTTTTTGGTTATCTTCAGTAACATTATACATGTCATGACAGGCCGCCTGCAATGTAGGGACATTTTTGGCTGGACCATAGGGGTGTTTTTTCATGGCAAGTACCACTGTGATATTCCGGTACAGAGATGTTTGGAAAGTATTTATGCTGCACTCCTAGCCATGAAGGACACTTTGGAGATCAAGGTGTACTTTTTCTTCTTCTTCTTGTCGATCACTCAGATCAAGGTGTACTAAAAAATGTGAGAAAAAAAATGGAAAAATTTTTTTACAAGAGAAAGTTTAGACACAGAAAAGCAGGGTTTATTTATTTTTAGATCAAGGTGTACTAAAAATAAATAAACCCTGCTTTTCTGTGTCTAAACTTTCCCTTGTGACAATTTTTTCACACGGGGAAAGAAGATATTACACTCTCATACATAAATAAATTCAGTTTTCTGGGGAACACAAGAAGAGAGTAAAGACATTTGTTAGGGGAGGAGATCAATTCTATGGTGGTCTCAGAAAGCTAGGTTCTATTGTACATTTATTTAGACCACTGTGTGAAATCAAATAAGAAGCTGTATATCAATATACATCACTTGAAAATCCCCCCAAAAGACAAAGTTTGAACTAACATGTCCATAAAAGCTGCAAAATACACCACGAACATATAGAGTTAGACAATAGAATTGATGAAAAATGAACAGTGAGTGTTTACCAAACTGTATCTTCCCTTGTTTGTCCATAGTAGTCCTCTATGGCTCTTAAAATAAAACAGTGAACATGTCTGAGGGCTTTAACATCAATCTTCACAGCTACTGCCTGGTGGTGATACTAGAACTTCCTGTGTTGATGTCTTTTTATCCCAGCCTTGTTGTGCCTTGATTGGAAGACAGTATCACAAGTAGTGGCCACCATCGGACAAAACACTGTCTGTCTTGCACTGGAAAAAACAAAACATTCTGGAATTACAAAGATATAAAAACTTTTTCAAACAAACCCGAAGGTTTGTTGTATTGAGCTCCCTACATTCGCTCAAAGGGAACACACTATCATTCATTTATAAACAAATAACCACACACACACACACACACACACAAACAAATAGCACACACCCAAAAACATAACTTTCACAACCAGACTGGAGAACACACAACGCTTATCTCAAATTTTCTTCCTGCAATAGAAAGTGAAGGCTGGAGCTCATACAGTGTATTGCTAACAGTAACACACAACCATAAGTAATTTTGCTATTCAAACGGTCATTGTAAATCATGAATGAATTAACTCAACATAAACTTAGAGACACAAGTAATATTATATTGCTGTGTGTGTAAAACAGCGTTTGAGCTATTGTTTAGGCTAGCATGTACGTTTTAACTTATACAGTACCAGAAGGTGCACAAAATACCGAACCATTTACCATTCCAGCAAGAGTTTTCTAATAGACGATGTTCAGAAATAACTTTCAGGATTTTCAGGTCTATTGCTATTAGAGTAAGACTAAGAGCCTCTTTTAAGTGGTCAAGCTTTTCAAACTTAGACGAAACAAGTATTAAGCTTCTGAACAGGTTTATCCTGTGATCGGGACTAACAACTAACTCTGATGTGTATGTTATGCAGCGTGTGCACAATACTATGCCACTTTCTGTAAATGATCAACGTTCACAAGTTTATCAGAGTTCCCGATGATTGCTGGCCTATGTGCTATAGTGATCCCTCTCAACATGTTCTGATTGATGTGACGTGAGTTTCATAAAACACATGTGCTTAGAGAACACTTCCACTGATCTGCAAACAATCGGCTCTGATGTGCATAGTTTTGAAAGAAAAGGGTATTATAATATAATTATATATGAGCGCCGACTGCATAACATACATATTAGAGTTATTTGTTTGTTCTGATCGCAGGATAAAGCTGATAAGAAGTGTGGTGCATTCTTCGCCTTGTTTTGAAAAGCTTGTCCTTGTAAAATGAGCTCTTCATCTACCACACCGACCAAACATCGGGACAAAAGTTATTTCCGTAAGACGTCTATTCACAGTTATCTTCAAACAGGGGAGGGTAGCGAAAGGGGTAAACAAAATCCCAGGACCACTTAACTTCTACAAACTTAAAAACATACCTGAGTTCTTCCGGAGGCGGCCACCATTTTGACCCTTGTGAGTTGTCCCTCTTCTCTTACTCCAACAGCTTGTCTGTCATCAGTTTCTTGATGAACAATGGAAATAAATTAGAAATCAGTTGCAAAGTTACATAAGTCAAAACGTTTTAGCGACAAAACAATGATAACTGTTCACAACCACACACTGTTGACTGTACTTAAAGCTGTCGTCTATCTACGACTATACGTGGCTCCATGTTTGAAAAGATAGGGCTTAGAAGCATGTACCGAACTCAGTACAGTGAAGGCGGCCTGAAACCTTGACAGATTCATTTAACGCTTGACTTTTGCTGTGATAACTTCCTGTTTGCTCCCTCTATATTCAAGAGGCACCAAAGGGAACAAATACGCCTTGGTGGAGATTCAAACTCAGGAACTCATGATTTCAGGGCTGATGTTCTAACCACTTTATACTACTGCGCCAATTATGACAAGCGCTGAACAATTTATACATTTTATGTTATTTTTGGAGCAGCATCTATTTCATACCTTTATCCATCAATTGCTCAGGAGTGAATTTAACTACTTCTTGGATAGCTATACTTGAACTGCACAGAGATTTGGAGAGATTAAATCAATAAATTACTGTTCTTCTACTTAACTTGTATGTTGTAAATAGATATCACATTCACAGCCATCACATCGCGTGAATGTCGTGTAGCATGGTATTGGTAACATAAAACATGTGCTGTAATTTCGTGAAACATGTTTGCAAAATAACGGCGAAGTTTACAGACAATTTTGACGCTATTGCAATGCATGAATCATTGAATGGTATTAATTCCACCTTAGCATAGAAACAAATTGTAACTTTTGCATCTTTGTTAAAACTGATGGAGTGGCCTAGTGGTCATGACATCCCCCCCGAAATCTTGAGGTCCGAATCTGGTATACTATGAGTAGCAACAAGAATAATGTGTATGCTTCCTTTGACCCTAGCCTGTTTATTGCAAACCTAAACCGATTAGTAGTGGTGACAGACAGGGCTGGATTTAACACAGATGAATATATGTGTGAGTTATTAATGTAATGGTCAACAAGTTACCATACTTTTTTAAATGGAAGAAGAGCATTATCACATTGTTGGCAGCATTGTGCAAAATACCCATACCATTCTGGATTATTGAATTGATTGACCCCAACATGGACCAAAACTCGTTAACATTATTAAATAACAATCACTCTGTAATGATTAACAACTTTTGGTTACATTTTCAAATGTTACTACATGTAGTCAGAAAGAGGTGTACACCACTGTATAGAATTAGAAGAGTATTACTATTACTAAGTTGCAAACCCCACTTTTATAAAGTAATTGCTAGAGAGAATTTCAAACACCACCAGAATAATGTAATGAACATCGGGTTTTCTTTTCAGATCTCCTGGATTTATAAACAAAAGCTGCTAATTCAAAACCTACAACTCATCCAAAGATGGAAAAAAAACATGGTTCGAGATTAGCATTGCGATAATCCTTTAAAATAACACAGCTTAAGATTTGAAATACATACTAACCAAGCCTATGTATACAACTGCTTGTTGTACTACTATGGTCACAAAACTGCCATTGCCAGGGAATGCTAAAACAGATAAAGGCGATGGATATAGCTTTCTGTCAGCACATTGAATAACAGTGAAAATGAAATTAAGGGATGTCTGGCTGACGGTAACAATAGCAACCACAGTCAGCATTAACCGGAAAGATTTGTGTGTGTAGCCAAGCCTAATGATATTCACCTGTTTTTGCATGATGAAGGAGTGGTATATGCAGAAATTCCAGCAGCGGACCCAGGTATCCTAGACTGGTCAGGCTCTGAATGTACTCTTGCCATAGAACTTCTTTGTGAGAGGCACCCACCAATAAGTCCTCGGACCTGAAAACAACACATAAAATACAGGATAAGAATAAGGATAAGGTGTGATAATTGATATAGTCCTGTGAGGTCAACCTCATGGCAATCCGGGTTGCTTTCTCTCTGGGGAAAGTGAACCGCCATACACTGATACAGTACACTACAACATTTTTTTCTACAATCTTTTTTACCGTTATTTCCACTTTGTGATTCATGCGATCTTATGCATGACTCCTGATAATGTCGTCTGGCGTCGGCAACACTTCCATATCAATATTAAAGCTTTGAAAACATTGTTATCTTTTGACCTAACCGTTTTTTTTTTAATATTCCTAGCAGTAGCAACCTCCTTGCGGAAACTTCCAGCCTGCCCTACTGATGTCGTTAATGCATCACGTTCAAGTTCAGGCCAGTCCACCTCCTCCAAATGTTTTGCAACCCTTCAATGGCTTTATTCAGTCCTTTCATTTTTCTGAGATGTTGAATTGGCAAAATGGTCTTATTTTAGGGTGTGGCACAAAGTGAAGCACTGGGAATCTCGCCATGACCCATTTCCAAAAGAAAGATAAAGCAAACATTTACTTGAATCAAACCATTTAGGAACTGTGGGATTCATGGGGGTTTATCCATTTGAGAACAAATCTGTTACTTCCCTTGCCAAGTAACATTTCCCTTTATTTTCCTTTTTAAAATTTTGTTTAAATACAGTGGTCGCCGCTTAATAAAACCACTTCTGGACCGACGAAAAATGGCTTTAATAAGCGGCGGATTTATTAACCGGCGGTCCAGGAATACGTCATTTTCGAAAGAAAAAAAAATCTCTTTTGTTTACGTCACTCAGTCACTTTCTTTCGTCATTTAAGCATACACTTGTTTGAATCTAAACAAAACTTCACGAAGGATGTTGAACTTTTGTTTTAATTATGTACATGTACGTGTACTTTGATCACTTCGGTACATCAATAATTTCACTGTCACCGTCACGAACCATTACTCGTCAGAGAAGAACGATTTTATGAGTGTTTGTTTGTTGGTCGTCTTCCACATCAGAACAAGATAATGTGAGTTTTAGTCACAAACTACGTGATTTCTCTGAGAAAACTGGCTTTAATAAGCGGCGGGTTGGTTTTATTAACCGGCTTTTTCTAATACATAAGATATAGTGATAAATCCGGACCGTCTGAAATCGGCTTTTATAAGCGGCTGGCTCTATTAACCGCGGTTTTATTAAGCGGCGTCCACTGTAGAAATTATTAAAATAGAAAGAGGTTTTTAATATGTACAGAATAAAAAAACCGGAGGAATGTTTGCGTAAAGAAGGAATTTCCATAGAAACGAGTTTTCACTGGTATGTAAATTGATTTAAAGAAAAACTCTGAAAGGGGTGTGTGTGTGTGCCTGTATGCATGATCTGTTGGCAGGTCCAGATTAAAAAACAAATTGAAAAAATAAAATCTGTGCAATCTTGCATATTAGCAAGATCTAGATCAGCACTTTCCAGGACGTGTACGGGTAATGTGATCAAATGTAGTTTTTAGATCACGCGTTTGCCAAGATCTGCAGTCTTGGTGGGAGCAAAACAACACATGCCTTTGGAACATTGGAGAAACAAGAAGAGCAAACGCTCGATCGAGTCACTTTCGCAGTTCTGAATATTATATGAGGCATCAGATGGACAGGAAGAAATTGCTATTCACAACACAATGAGTCACGTTCACATAAAATTTGAGCCCGGTCACTTTTATAGTTTCCGAGAAAAGCCCAACGTTAAGTTGTGTGTTGCCGAACAGAAAAGGCTAGTTATCTCCCTTGTTTTTCTGATAACGTTCGTAAAAGGCTACAGATGTAAATACTTTGATGTAAAGAATAATCCTACAAAGTTTCAATCACATCCGATGAACTTTGTCAAAGATATAAAATGTCTAATTTTTCCTTTGACGCTGACCTGTGACCTTGAAAAAGGTCAAAGGTCAACGAAACCATCGTTAAAGTGTAGAGGTCATTGGAGGTCACGACTAAACAAAATATGAGCCCGATCGCTTTGATAGTTTCCGAGAAAAGTCCAACGTTAAGGTGGTGTCTACGGACGGCCGGCCGGACGGCCGGCCGGACAGACTAACACTGACCATTACATAGAGTCACTTTTTCTCAAGTGACTGAAAAAGTGAGTCACGGGTGACGCAATATCTACACGTACAGGCCTTTGCTACACGTTCGACCACCCAGAACACTGTATTCTGGGAATGGGAGTATCTTTCATGAATAATATTGTACACAGCAACAACAACAAAACTGACCGAATTTAGTACATGTTTTGTATTGCGAGTAACCAATAATCATTATAACCCAAGTTTAACTGAATTAATATTATTTGAACATACAAGCCAGGACCCCCTTTCGAACTGTGCACTACCCTACTGAACTGCGTTCAACATTATGATCGCTTTGCGTGTGCCACTTGTAGGAGCTAGCTCATTCAAACAGTTTTCAAAAGTGACTTACACGGGCGGAATCTCACTGAATGAAGGGACGGTTTTATGGAAGACTTTGGTCTACTGGGTAGATTGTTCTATTTGATTTTTGTACCTCGATTTTGTTTTTCTCGGAAAAGGAATTCTGTTCTCTCTGAAATGTGTAGCTTTTCTCGGAAATCCTGGGATCCGAGGAGAATTTATCTATGAAAAAAACAAAAACAAAAAAGGGTAGTAAAGACCATCAAATTGTACTCACTTGATAAAGTGTTGTTAGTCCTAAGTTTTCAAGTGATGGCTGGCTTTCTGATTCTTGTAAGTTGTATTGAATCTTGGTCTCTGTCCCATACATCTCTTGCGGTGACAGCGGCAGCATGAATCAAACTGCACATTGAGAGTCCACACACACTAAAAATAAAGAGTAGCAAAATGGTTAACCAGGAATAGTCGAATCATGATGGTTAGTGAATTCCCAGACATGCATTCAATACAATGATCATAAAAGTATAACGTATAAGATGTCAACATGTATAATACATACATGTGACCTGGGGTGAGGTGCAAAAAGCCAGACTCTGAGCCACCGAACTGGGTGGAAATGGCACGCGGGGCCTGACTGGTTGAAATCACACGCGGGGTCTGACTGGTTGAAATCACACGCGGGGTCTGACTGGTTGAAATCACACGCGGGGTCTGACTGGTTGAAATCACAACAAATCTTAATGTCAACCAATCCAACCCTGTGACTGTGTAACACCAAGTTTTGCACCCTGCACCTCAGCCCAGGAAACCTGATTATCAAATACCTGAAGTGTGTTAATGTTAGTTGTTACTCTGTGTGTGGTCATTGAGCGAGTCGTACTCATAGACTGGGTGTTTGTTATGTCATTGTCCATTCAGTCACAACTTTGACAGCCAGCCAAGACTCAGTCACTGAGTCAGTCAAGGCTATTCAAGACTCTCACTCTCAGCTATGTCATGTGTTTCTGTGTGCATGCAGACCTTTGACAGTTTGAGCATGTTCATGTGCTTGCACATGTATGTGTGTGCACAACTGCATAAGACTAAGATTTGTAACTGTAAGACTGTGTATTTTCAAGGATTGTTGCGTTTGTGCATCTATTTGTTCTTTATTGTTCCCATGATAATTAATGCCTATGTGTTCTAGTGTGCGTGTGTTTGCTGGCTTTCAACTTTTAATCATACATCATTACATGTGCAAGTGCCACCTTTTGTTTGTGTGTGTGTGAGTGTGTACTTTTTTGTGCTTGTTTGTGTGTGTACATGTATGTGTTCATGCATGTGTCATTGTGCAATGTGTGTGCACAAGCTAACAAAAGGTATTTTTGTGCGAGACTTTGTGTGGTTATCAGTTTGACTGTTTGTCACTGGTGCCTGTTTTAAATCTCTTTCTCACCATCAAATGACTGTACTTGTTTTCAAAATAAATTGGTAAATTTGCAGCTCGTACATTATAACTTGACAGTAAAAGAATTGTTCAAATCAGAGGATAGCATTCAGAATCACTCAATCAGTCAGTGGCTAGTCAATGCCACCCTAAATAGACTCAGCTTGGCTCAAGTAAGTCGCAACTGGTCACCAGTTATCGAACAGCACAGCGATCAGTATCACCATCACCAATCAAAGCAGTGCAGACAGTATTCAGTATCACTGCTCCTTTCTTTGCTGCATGCTCATTGGCTCGGCTCCTTTTGCTTTAACTCCAAATAAGCCCCCCCCCCCCCCCAATAAAAAAAGGTGTGGTTAACTGAAGGTAACATAGCCCCCAAAAATATGGTAGGAAGCTAGGCAATCACTTTTTTTTTAAATGTGTACAAATTAAACCTACTTGACAGGGAAATAAGTGTGCGACTCGAGCGCTTTCGCTGCATTTTCTGCACTCGTTTTCTTGTTTTTTTGTGTTTTTTTTGGGGACAAATGTAATAAAAAGTTATAGGGTCGGCCCCTAAAAATAGGGTAGGTCGGGTTACCGTAACCACACCTATTTTTTTTTAGGCCTACTTAATGTGATGGGCGCTGCCTAGCTGTCAATTGCTGTGGACATCCACCCCCCCCCCCCCCTTGATTGCTGGGCCAACCCCCCTCACCTCAGACAAAGGGGGACTGATCATAGTCAGTCGGGGCTAACAAATAGTAACATGACATTGACAGCTGCGGGTTCGGGTTTGGGGATGCAGGTGCGGTAGGGAGGCAGAGTGGTTAATGTTAGCCAGCAAAAAAAACCTGAGAAGCAAGGAAAGGGGGTATTGGGGGAGGTGTGACCGTAGACATGAATACACTGTTGTCTGCAGTCTGCTTTGATTGGAATGCCGGGCCGGTGTTCGATCTTGGGTAGTCTATCCTCCTAAAATACTGAAGACCATCATCACCGGAACCACCATCACCCAAGCGTAGCAGATTCATCACCATGCTGATGTTGGCTACCTACCAGTACCACCAAGAAAGAAAGACCACGGATGACTTCTAACACACACATGATGAAACCATGCTAAAAGTGACCTCTTGAAAGCCGACTTACCATGCCCCAGGAGATTGTTCAAGTTACTAGCTGCCCGCCACGTCGCTGTAATTCGTGGAAAATCCTTCTTATGCAGAAAGTTCCACGTGAAGCTTGGTGGCCGCCATTTTGGTTCGGAATCTTAACTTCCCGCTGACGATTGAAAGTCGTGAAGTTGAAATTTATCCTATTTGTGTTGATTTATCCTGAAAGCGACGTGTTTCACACAATAATCCATTGTTGTTATGTCTACAATGTTCAGATTCTATTACTTAATGTCACTGGTTATTATCGCAGTGGAATCGACGAACTGCTGATCACCGACAATCTGTCACCAGTGATAAGCGATCATCATGATTGGATCGATTGTTTTTGATTGGCTGATTGCTTGTTCGCTCCTATCGACCGAACGATATGCCTACTAAACCTGTAGTGGAATGCATGAATGGAGACTATCAAGCTAGTTGGGAACTAAATCCAAAGTTCGAAACTATCGCTCTAGTGCGCAATGCATGGCACGATATTTTCAAATGTTCCGACCTAAGTTGGTGACTAACTTGCTCAACTTTGGTCCTCCTCCGAGGAGGACCAAATTCCTTAGTTTCGAACTATTGCAAAAACACAAATGGCGGCCGCCATGACAGTCTTTGATTTTGCTGTACAAAAAAATCAAATATTCGGCAGTCCGACGCATGAACCAAAGAATGATGTCGACAAAGAAGTTGAAACATTGATTGCGCTTTGGAGGGGGTTCAAATACAAGTCGTGAAGTGACCGGCACAGCTGATTTGGGACACGATCTACCTTGAGTCGGGAGATTTGCTATGAACATTGACTAAATTTCCACTTTTTACATCAGCGACTGTACAAATTTGGCTTGTACATCTTCCTGTCGCTGATTTTAATCGGTTTGGATCATCCAACAGGTAAGAGCAAGATTCATCCGTTGTGTGCGTGTAGTTTGTGTGTCCCACGGTGTGTGTGTTCGTTTGTGCGCCTCGGTGTGTGAGTGTGTGTCAGATTATATTGCAATAATACATTTGTTAGAAAGTGAGAGCAAGGGTAGATCTAGATCTATGGGCCAGGCAGTACTGTCTGAGTGTCTCCGAAGCCGTGTTCAGTGTCATAGGAAAATAGGCCTACGAGCCATTGTGTAGTGGTGACGATGAAAGTTACAGTTGTTGTTTTTCTGACAGTGACATTGACAATGTCAATGCATCAATGATTATGCACAGCAGCATCGGTTTCTTCGGAACTGTGCACTGTTGACTGAATTTCCCACGGTGGAGCAATGAACAGTAGACACTAAAACAAAGCTAATCTAATGCATTGAAGCATCGCTGTAGATCTATCTCATTCAACTAACAATACAATGCAGTGAATGGCAAATCTATCTCTGAATGAAGTGTTGTGTATCCTTATTTGCTGTAAATGTCCTGGCTCACACTGCACTCCCAACATTAGAAGTATGTTTTCTAAGCTGAATGCATGTATAATTTGATATAGTAAGTGTGTAAAGCCAAGAGTAACACTAACTGGCCCAAAACAATTTTTGTGTGTATACAAATGAAGAAAGAAACTGACTTCACTTGAATCACTGCCACTGAAAGTGTGTCTATTGTGTATTTTTAGAAGGGTTATTCAACAATGACTTATTTTTCTGTTTAAATACTTGATATTTACTCTGCATGAACAGAGTCAGAGGTAAATGCTGCTGTACATGTATAAACTATGATTGTGAAAGAGGGGATAAAAGAATCAATGAGCGAGTGGTTTAATTATAATACAGTTATTATTTATTGTTAATTAATTATTTTATGGTGTGTTTTTTCAGGCCTCCTAAGAAACCAGAGATGATGTGTGATGAAGTGTTCATACAGCTCTTGCATTCAGATATATAATATATGGATTCTGGAGAGGATTCAGACTGAGTGGACATGCTGCTTTACAGACTACCATGAAGAGTAAGTCACACATTTCTGTACCACTACCAAGTGTTGACATAGCTGAATGTATCTATCTAGATTGTAAGTGCATCTAATGTGAAACGCAGATCTCTTTACAACACAACGTACAAAAGTCTGCCAAAAACATCTACACAGCTTCAAACTACTATCACCAGTGCCAATTTACATATCATAAATCAATTTTTAATAAGCTTGTGCCTATTAAATTGTTATTGTAAAATTGATTTATGATATGTAAATTGGCACTGGTGATAGTAGTTTGAAGCTGTGTAGATGTTTTTGGCAGACTTTTGTACGTTGTGTTGTAAAGAGATCTGCGTTTCACATTAGATGCACTTACAATCTAGATAGATACATTCAGCTATGTCAACACTTGTTAATCTGAATCTGAGAGTAGTGGCAGGAGATGCAAGTTTATTGACACAAAAACATTACGGCTTTGTATAAAATAAATTCTTACATCTGTATGTATCCTTGCATTGTACAATTTGTACTATTTATACAAAATGGTACATAAAGCTTGGTTTTAGTTCTCTTTCTCTTCTCAAATCCTTTGTCACTATTCTTAGGCCAAAAAAAAAAAATTGTCTGTTTAGGGTAACATGACCAAAAAAAGTAGGGTCGGTAGGTAGGTAATTTTTGTTTTTTTGTTTTTTTTTTTTTTGTGTGTAATGTTGGCTGAACATTCACTTCTTACATTTGATGAATACATGTTTCAAAACTAACGTATAAATAAAACAGAGAGAAAGGGAGAGAAAGAAACGCCAAATGTCTCTTTTTCGCATTTTTACCTCTTTTTTTTTTCTTTTTTCTTTTTTGAAATAAAAAAAAAGTTTTTGGGTCGGCGCCAAATCGATAGGGTCGGTCGGGTTACCCTAAACAGACAATTTTTTTTTTTTGGCCTTAAAGTAAATTACACAGTGTGAATGAACTAATGCAGCACAGGAAAGTAAAACAAAATTGCAAGATAAAATGAAATCATTACTAATTTACTGAAATTATTTTAAAGGCACATACAGTTATTCTTCCCTTGGCTCACCAGGCTTTTACATGGAATAAGAATGAATCTGTTCACTCGGATACTTCTACATTCAACACCCTGGCTTCTTCCTGCTCAGAGTTAGATTTTGTTGTGGAAACCACTCTCAGATTAACAAAAATGTTACTTCTTTACTTCTGCGAGTGACTTTTGAGAAATTCGTTCATAAACAAAATTCAACTATGCACATGAAGCAGTCACTGACTGTCAGGGTGTCAATATTTTATGTGTCTGGGTGAAGTTATGTTCCTATCCCATGTACAACTGGCCAGATCTGAAATGGCCAAAATCAATGGGATCAACACACATCCCCAGAATCTTCATCACTGGAAAATGTGGTGGGTTGAATGTATTTTAATAAAAAGGCTGACAGGCGAGTGCTTTGGATCCTGAAAGTTCTGTTTTGGACTGAAATCGAGACACATTTCCCAATGAAACTCAAACTGTATAGTGTTGATGCTGAAGAGCGAAAGTGTGTGGGTTGAGGGCACACTTGTTTTTGACTAAAATCGAGAAACATTTCTGCCGAGCACAAAGTTCATACACGCACAGATTTTTTAATAGTTTAGATTACAATATCACACACACCATCAGCGATCCCAATGGTCATGTGAAGAGCAAGTGCTTCCTCCCCCCCCCCCCCCCCCAACACACACACACTGCTCAACACGTACACACCTTCTCCCCCCCAACACACACCCTCCACTCGCTAACCAAAACCCATCCCCGTGAATACTGAAGGTGCTCAGTTGTTTTCTTTATTTTTCAGGAAGGACCGCTACATTAAGGGAAGGCTGTTTGCACCTTGGTTCCTGGGTTCGCTGGGGACGATGATCAAATTCAGAGTACCATCACAATTCTGTGCTTTTCCATCTGATTCGGCTGAGAATGCTTGCAGAGGTTTCTACACTACCCGTCATAAAAAGTAGGCAGATGCGTTTGAGGGCAGATCTTACTGATGAGGCTGTTGATTGAAAAACCAAGTATATGACTGAAAAGGCCATTAATTTCCCTACTTTATTCAGAAACAAAATTGGGTTTTCATGACGTAGTGTCTATGCAGTGAAACCTGCAACACAGACACCCCCCCCTCCCACAAATCAAATTCACAAAATCAAGCTTCCCGTGTTAAAATCAACAACACAAATCAGAACAACTAAACCGAAACATGTTTTGCATGTCATTAGACAGAACAATCAAATCTTTATCCAAAACAGTCCGTTTTGTTCACATATATATTGTCTAACATGAACGCTTTGGCATGCTGAGCGTGTAGTTGTCAATCCTCTCAGTTTTTGAAGTCGTTTTAGCGGGTAATGAGACCAAAAATGGTACATTTCAGAACTCCTCAACGCATTGTCTTAAAACTGTCAGTGATTTGTGCTAACACACGTCGTTAAGTACAAAAATGAGACCAAAAAATGGTACATTTCAGTAACTCCTCAACGCATTGTCTTAAAACTTGTCAGTGATTTGGGCTAACACATGTCGTTAAGTACACACGGAATCTCAAGTCATGTGAGATATTAGTTCTGCTGTTGCGCGACATGCCAGAACGAATTTTAAAAATAAAAATGTACCCTGTCCAATGAACTGAATTTGTAAAAAAAATTAGCATGCATTAAGAAAAATAAAAGATTCAATTTACCTTTAATTTCATACATTTTCAACTATGACTGTTCACAGCGCACTTGTACGCACACACACATTCTTGGAAAATGCTCTTTCAAGAGCCATGATCAGTTAAGCGTGTCAGCCGTGAGCTTTTCTAGGCGTAGGCCTACATTTGCGCTCAGCGCTCTGAATGAGGCAAAATATTAATGTTCGCGTTGAAATCCTCATACCGCCAATGTCTGATAAAATATGTACATGAAATTTAATTGTGTGGCGCATCTGTTATTGTTCTTGAAGATAACAACAAATTAATTGTTTTTCAATGAGTCAGCGAAGACCTACCATCAATTTAAGAACTCTTTCTGGCATGTCAATTAACAGCAGACTAATGTCTCAAATGACTTTAAAATCCGTATGAACCCGGTTTTTGTCTCATTACCCACTAAAACTGCCTTTTACAGCTTCTCAGAGGAATGACACCTACACAAATCAACATGCCTTAATGTCAGTGTTAGACCAGATATGTGAACAAAACTGACTGATTTGGATGCAGATTTGATTGTTTTTTCTATTGACGTGCAGAAGATGTTTTGTTTTGGCAGTTCTGATTTTTTGTCAATTTTAACGCGGGAACATTGATTTTGCGAATTTGATTTTGCAGGGTGTCTGTGTTGTATTTTCCACTGTATAAACACTATGTCATATATACCCAATCTGCTTTCTGAATAGGTTTGGGGAATGAATGGCTTTTTTCAGTCATATACAGGATAAATGTAACACTAAAACAATGCTAATAACTTCTACATCTGTTGACCGAATCACTTTATTTTTAAGGTACATAAACCGCAGCCAGTGCATGACCCTTCCACAAAGTGGACATTTTGTAGATCAAATGTAACTGGTCAAATGGTCTGACTTTTGTGCTCTATTTCAAAAAATAAATTCCAAATTCGGCGGTCGATTCACTAAAACGAAGTTTGACCATGAACGGTATCAATACTTACTTAATTTAAACCCTCCAGACTTTTAGCTTTTATATTATCTGAATGTCTGAGTATACACCCCCTAGATCATCGGTGACCTGAAGAAAGCAGTTATATACTCATAGACAGACGCGTGTGAAGCATGTTTAAATGTGGAGTACGCTCATTTAAAAAAGAAATACACCAAGTTTGTTTGAGAATACTCCAAGTCCAAAACAGGGATTCCCAGGTCTGAATGTTGATTAAGGTGTACTTTCGTGATTCGAATTGCCCCGAATGTTACAATCTTGAGCGCTTAGATCGGGCAAGTTTGGCTACCGCTCAATTTTAAAACTCTACCGTTGAGTCGATCCCCGAAATTGGGAACTTAATTTATATTGGCACAAAAGTCAGCCTATTTGATCTTCAAAATTGTCACTTTGTAGAAGGGTCATGCATAGGCTGAAGTTTATGTCCACAAATGTAGGTTATTAACTTGTTGTGGGTTGCATTGTTTTTGGGTCAACCTGTATTTGGTTTTTTTAATAAACGGCCTCATCATAAAGATTTGCCCTCAAACGGATGACGAGTATTATAGTTGGCTCAGTGGCTAAAGAAACATTCTACAGGATGAATAAACAAACAAACAAATCTCATGATTCTCTATGTGTTTTAATGTGTGTGTGTGTGTGTGTGTGTGTGTGTTTTGGGGAGTTTGTTTTGGATTTTAGTGAGAGGATGGCTGGTGGTTTGGATGGGGTGAAAAGCTGAGTGTCACTGTGATTGTGGATAATTAAATTGTTGTTGCTGCTGTCAGTTTCAAGGCACCGTTCTTCTTGCAAACGCCAAGTTTGGCTTACTATTTTATATCTGCATGGGCTCTTACATGAGGTTAGGCCATCTATACACTTTGATACATACCAAACATTTACATTCTGACTGGGTCATGTGCAAAGTTGGAATGTTTGAATGAATACATTTTGCGGATTGATGCCAGTAGAAGTTAAACAAATTAATTGATCAAACATTCCAACACTTCAAAGTAAACACACGTGTTTTTGACAGCTGGTATATGTTAAAGTGGAGGGATGGTTTTATTCCACGTGAAGCCTGCATGCCACATCTGAGACGTTGAGCGAAATCGTTTACACAAAATATGCAATCATTGTTTATCATCATTTAAATTAAAACGTTCATACACAATGACACAACAAATGTTGTCGGAAACTCAAAAGAACACATGAAAGAATAAAAGATGATCAATGCAGCAAAACGCGCCACTTGTACAGAGTGGGTTACAATTTCATTCTTTGTTTAATTTAGCCTTCACATTTCCCTTATCATATCTTATATTTTTACATCGTTCTGTTCTTGTCAGCTTGAAATGTTTGCAGTTTTTACTCACGAAACAGGTTAGTCTTCTGAAGTCAGTGCAACATCAAAGCTAAAATTTCACACATGAGATGCATTTTGATGATCAGCTCTACCATACCGAAGCAATGCATTTAAACTGGCGCAGATTAATTTTCAAATGATGTTCAAGCAACAGCTAGCTTCCTTATAGACAGAGTGTCTAAGTTACAAAATATAGTCATCTCAGTATCCAACTTCATTACCTCTGTTTCTTTGCTTGCTTAGAAGAACTTCTCAGAGTGTTTGCGGCATTCATCAAACAAGATCATACACATTAAAATATTGTCACTTCCTACTCATTGAATAATGTATTCATTGTATCTAATTATTCATGTTAAAGACCAGCACAAAATTGCAATCATTTAAATATGTCACTGACATAAAGTATTCTACCCGATCTGGAAAAAAGGAAGAAAATCATAAGTGCATGATTCAAATCACTGATGATGTCTTGTAATTCGGTAGTGTTTCCAGTTAATCTTTTCTCTTTACATCTAACAATTCTTTTACTGGTTTATTTTGTAAGTAGAACACCAGGCCAAAACATTGTTGGCTCCTTTTGTATGACATCACACATTTTCAAGGATTTGCTTACTAACTTGCTTGTTTCTTAATTTGTTTAATGATCGCTCCAAATTACATTCCTTCCTTTATCTGGCACTCTTGTTCTCAACTTTGTACCTCCCTCTTAGCGGTTTAGAGAGAGAGGGAGAGAGTGAGTGTGTGTGTGTGTGTGTGTGTGTGTTAGTGTGTGCGTATGCCCCTGTGTGTGTGTGAGAGAGAGAGGGAGAGAGAGAGAGAGATAGAGACTGAGAGAAAGAAAGAGAGAGAGTTGATCTATTGTCTTGATTCCCTCATTCAATGTTCTTTTGTTGTATAGTGTAGAACTTAGACAGCTTCGTGACATACCTGTGGTGCGGTTTTATGGTCGTTTAACTCTCCATCGGTGAACCATGCAATTATTTCTCTTCAACGATTACTCGGTCTCTACTGACAACTCTAAACTCCACAAAACACGACTTTTTTCAGTTCAGAAATGTCAGTTTCGCTCCCATAAATTGAAACACAAACTTAAATACATCCATACATCATTGTCTGTTACAAAGTTCCAGCTTTGCTTTAAAATGCACAATCAGTATGAGGGACACGGACCTTTTCCCAGTACATACCGACTGAGCCATCACTCAAATCTTCGACGACACTGACTCAGCCTATATGCTGCGTACATCTCCCCGGTCGGGCAGTTTTTGCTCTCGTAATGTGCAGAAGAACTGAGAGAAACATTTGCGTTCTGCCTATGTTTGTCTTGTTTGCTCGCCAAAATAATATTGCATCGATCAACCACTCAAGTTCACACTGTTACCATGCTCCCAATCCCATGCTGGTTTGTTTACCACTTTCGAAGGTGAAGAGTTCACCGCGCCTGCGCAGTGACGGGGATTCCCCGTGACGTCACCTGAAAGTTATGACCTACTCTTTTTGTTGGTAACTAAGTAGTCTCGACCAAGTTCGCTCTCATGCATTGCAGACTGACTAAATCTGTAGTTACGAACTGCGTAGTTCGAACCTACGTTTAGTTGCTAACTATAATAGTCTCCATTCATGCATTCCACTACTGATAGACCTTTTTCGTATAACCTTTGCCCCCAGCGTTTCGACCAATCAGATTTTAGGGCACGGCAGCCTCTCTCTGATAACCGGAAATAAGGGGCAATAGGTGCCTGGCCTGAAATACCTCTTTCACTGTCGGTGCTCGAAGTACTATTGCCAGAGGATTACTTTGAGAAATTCTGCAAGAAAACGGATTATCTTGTTCAAAATCATGAACTAAAAGTCAAGGACATGCATGAAGGTATGGTTTGAAACGGCTATTGGTGGTATATGGACGAAAGACTTGGCGAACTTCCCCTGCATAAGCGAAGCAGAGGTGATCGACCACAGATCTACAGTACAGATCTCTGGATCAACTTTTTTACTGATACTACTGCGTCGACGTTCGACAAGTTATACGACGCATCCAGCGCAAAGAATGCAAAACCTTGGGGTAAACGATAGACATACTGTGTGCATAAAATGTCTTTCTGCATGGCACAACAGCCAGTAAGCAACTGTAGTGATCAGACTCAGAGCGAGTGTGCTGACGTCAATGAAGCAGACTCGCAACGAAGTGTATGCTGTTGTGGGGGGACGCTGACCGGACAGGCACTTGGAGCCTACTGCGAGTGTATTGCTGGGTAAGTGTTGTTGGCCTTGTATGTTTTGTGGGATTAACTTGATGGCTGCGTTACTTGGAATCTTACACAATCAGTTTTCATACTCAGTCATATAATGCATGGTACACAAAGTGACAAACACACACAGAGATTCATAATTCTCTACTAAAAATGTCTGCATGCAAAAGCTTTCATTTTTGACAAAGTCATGAGCAGCATGTTAATGTAATTTCAATCAGTATCTCCAGGAGACCATGCCATGTTGGCTAGGCATGTTCAATAGAATCATGTACCAGGTACCTGAGTGCGGAGTTTTATTTAATGTGTACGTACACATGTGTTTGTGAATCCTCTTGTCAATGAAGGTTATCACTGCAGTAAGATCAAATTCCATTCTGAGCCGGTATATATTTTATATAGATATCAACAGCATGCGCGTACAAGCTCTCTGTAGGAATTTCTAGGAAAGATAAAGTTAATTGTTATTAACAGGCTAAGGAAAATCAAGATGACACAAACGGAATTTGAATGTGTGTTGTTGTTTTTACCCAGAAAGGACAGTCTTGCAACCATGTAGCCGCCACCCTTTTTGCTGCTTCACACTACATGGCTGAAGGAATCGACACTGTGCCAGCAGACAAAACTTGTACACACTACAAATGTATGTGGAAGGGCCATGCTGCCATGAAAACTGCACCAGCTGCTCTCGATGACATACAAATTGTTAAGTAAGTGTGTATAATAATTAATATTAAGGAAATTAGGGTTGCATTACCTAGAGGTTTACATCAGAGTGTGATCTATTTTTTTCAGAACATAAGTCTCAAAGTTAAAATATAGAGCTTGTTAACTACAACAGCTACAAGACTGGGGAAAGAGAAACAGTGATATTTATAAAGTGCATTATCAACAAGCTATGCATTTTACATTTAGTCAAGAGACCAGGGCGGTGGTGTATGTTTGTGTGTAGAGCAATTTCTGGAAAACTACAACATTATGTTTAGGTTAAAAACAAACCAGCCTTGAAACAGTGAAAGTGGCAAGTATTTTACTCGCCATAGTTAGTAGAAGCATGCAACTGGTGAGTAGAAGTGTTCATCTACTCGCCAAATGCGAGTGAAGATGCTGAATCAAATTGTTGGTTTGGTTCGTAAAATTTGCTCTCTGGCTGGTACATTTTCAGAATCATAATGTTTTGACTTTCAGGGCTACAAGCTTAGAAAGTTAAACAGATTTGTTTTAAACACAGGGAAGCGTGGGACAGTTTTGCTACTGCGCTATGCTGGGTTGCCATTTACCTTATTCGACGTGAATGCTGGTTTTCAGCTAAGCATTGTCCTTGTGAAATGTACTGCGTTCAGTATCGTTATACATGTTTGACAGACTGGCGCAACTTGTTTTAGCATTTGTACCCAGCATAAGATTTGCTTTAGTGTCAAGTAAAAAAAAATTATTTCATTTTCAGGTATGCTTCAAGACAAGACAAGTTTCCCCGGACGACTCTTCAAGGCCTCAATTTTGACCAAGAAGTCCGGATGCAAGGAAGCGCGACTAAGAGATCTTCAACAACCGGTACCAACCGTTTGAAGGCTGCATATAGTTATGATATACTGAACTAGGGTTTTCAAGGTGTGATATTTTTTTCCAATACCAGTTAATTAAGTTGGTAGCAACAGTTAACTGTTCTGTCAAGTGAAAAATGTATGTAGTTTCAATATGGACAGGTAAAATCAGTACTTTGTTTACAGCGAGGGAGGGTACGTAGTGCTGTCACCTCTGTGTGTGAGTTCCGGTTTAATATTTTAAATGCCTGCAGTTAAGACAGAAGATTGTGGAAGCTGATAAGAACTTGTGTCAGAGGATAGTAAGAAGTGTTTCGGCTTCGTACGGACTATACCATCATCCATGACTTGTGTGTATTATTCGGAGAGCCGAGGACATGTGTTGTGAACAGCGATTCTCAGTGATGAAAGTGTAGTGTGTGTAATGCCGGACTGTATTCTTCTTCAACTTCGGAATGGCAAGGAGGTATTTTGTGAGATGTTTTATGATTTGATATCCATGTACTGATGATTTCATTCAATAGCGAAATGTTTGAAATGTTCATTCGTTTTGTGCCATGTTTGTTGTTCAAGAGCGTGTTGTCACCATCCCTTATGAATATGGACGTGTGTGAATGTTGGTGCAGACATGAGCGTTTGAGCGAGTGAATTTAGAAGCCCTGTGCATGAAAGTCATTACCGGACAACCAAATCAGCAAACATAGAAATTCCTTGTCATACACATCGATCTGATCAAGGTAATAATGTTAGCACTTTTTGACTCACATGCGAAGCAAAAGTGAGTCTATGTACTCACCCGAGTCGTCCGTCCGTCCGTCCGTCCGTCCGGAAAACTTTAACGTTGGATATTTCTTGGACACTATTCAGTCTATCAGTACCAAATTTGGCAAGATGGTGTATGATGACAAGGCCCCAAAAAACATACATATCATCTTGACCTTGCTTCAAGGTCAAGGTCGCAGGGGCCATAAATGTTGTCTAAAAAACAGCTATTTTTCACATTTTTCCCATTTTCTCTGAAGTTTTTGAGATTGAATACCTCACCTACATATGATATATAGGGCAAAGTAAGCCCCATCTTTTGATACCAGTTTGGTTTACCTTGCTTCAAGGTCAAGGTCACAGGAGCTCTTCAAAGTTGGATTGTATACATATTTTGAAGTGACCTTGACCCTGAACTATGGAAGATAACTGTTTCAAACTTAAAAATTATGTGGGGCACATGTTATGCTTTCATCATGAGACACATTTGGTCACATATGATCAAGGTCAAGGTCACTTTGACCCTTATGAAATGTGACCAAAATAAGGTAGTGAACCACTAAAAGTGACCATATCTCATGGTAGAAAGAGCCAATAAGTAGAGGTTACATGCCGAGTCTCAGTGATTATCAAAAATAATGGTCGAAGTTAGCGGATCATGAAAAATGCGAGCTTTAGCGAGCTTTTTCATGACCGCGAACTGAGACCATTATTTTTGATAATCACTGAGACGAGGTGTGTAACCTCTTTATTCCTCCTTTCTTCAGTTATTCAAAGAAAAGAGGAGGTTTTTTGCGAAAGTTTGATCGAATCCTATTCACTCAACCAGTCAACCTGCGCAGGCGATCGATTAATGCGCGGTTGTATAGTTCCGTGCAAATCATTCCATTCTGTTAACACTTCTTGTCAGTTTTCCTATTTTGGACTAAAATCAAGTACATAGATATGCTGTTATTCTGCTGTGGCGGCAAAGGCAGATATTGTGTGTTCTGTATATGTTTTGGTATCGGTTAGGATAATGTTCTTTCGTCAAATGGGACTAGCAGACGAACTTTTGCACCCGTGTTCCAACGTTAAAAACTGTATGAAGTTAAGTTTCCTGGGGAAAATAGTGTATGAAACCGCTTTATGTTGTTTAAATTGATGAGATGTGTGCATTTGGTTGCGTGTGATCTGTTTATTAAATGAAATATTGTTGAAAACTGACCGTCGGATTGCAGTCTGTTGTCGAAGAAACTGAGTGAAAAGAAGGGGAACTACTCTTGTCGCTAGACAAAGTATGAGTTACTTGCCTTGGGAAATTGCTTGTGATGAACGTCTGATCTAGATTCAGAAAACAACCGAACTCATGGATTTTATATGGAGATTCATGTGTTCAGGCCTGTAGTTGTTAATTTAAATGCGGTATGTTTGTATTGTTTGCTCCAGAGATGTATACTTCGTACATTAGAGCGTTCGGAACTTTTCAGTCGCAAAAAGTAGTACCGAAACAGAACAGCTTCTCAACCCATTGCACTATCGAGGATTCAGGCTGTTGCTGGGTCGTTATTTGTTTGGTTGCTGGGTCATTATCGAAAAATAACTACCCCTACAAGTTTACAGAGGTAAAGAAGCAGAGGGGGGAATAAGCACCATTGTACTTCCTATGTCTTGAATTAACAGCTTTGTGTTGCATGACCTTGGATGACCTTGACCTTGGGTCAAGGTCACGTGTATTTTGGTAGGAAAAATGTGTAAAGCAGTTCTTAGTGTATGATGTCATTGCTAGGTTTAGTTACCCTAAAGGTCGAGGTCAAGCATGTGAGTCGTATGGGCTTTGCCCTTCTTGTTTCCAATTTATTTCAGTTATTTGTTATTTTTTGGAGGAAATTATAATGCAATTCACCGATTTTAAAAAACATGATTTCAATTGTCTCCCTTGAACAAATTTGTTTGTACAAAATTTGTTACTTACTTTTTTTTTTCAAGGCTATATCAAGGAAAATTCTTTTTGAACTGATTGTGGGACCGTGCACAAGCTGACAGACTTGAACTCAAAAGTTGCAGAAGATTCTTGGCTGCGACTTTTGAGTTCAAGCCGATCAGTTTGTGCACAGTCCCAAGATTTGTCTATATTTATTTATCATTTAAAATAAAATACAGTTTTTCTTTTAATGAAACTGTAGATATGTCAAAGACTGTTTTGAATAATTTTGGGGGGTAATTTTCTTTAAGAAATAACTCAAGTGAATGCACAAATTGTGTACTAAAGTGTCGGTACAAGGGAGACAATTTGAAGCCATTTTAAAAAACAAAGCAGTATATTGCATAATGATATCCTTCAATTATAACAAGAAATAAGGAATAAACGTCTCTTGACATGTTGTCTACCTAATTATCTTGATCGCATTTATTTAAAGTGGGAATCGTTATGTTCGTAAGCTCACATACAATCATTGATGAAACAAACTCAGACCAGACCAGAGATTTGATTGATAATGGGCCCTTTATTCTATACAGTACCAGAGTAAATTATATAAACCCTTACATGACAAAATAAGCTTCTTGCTCTTTGGAGTGATGTGGGCTTTGGCAGTTCATCAACCCAGTAATGTAGACCTGCCTTTTTTTACGAAGTAGGTACATGCACCCTCCCCTTCCTTCTCCGGCTCCCCCCTCACGTGCTTTCAGCCTGTCACTCAAAACCACGTCAAGCGACTCATCACCAAGACGGCCATCAAGACCTGCGAGCTAGATCCCCTGCCAGGCTTCCTCTTCACCAAGTGTCTGGACAAGCTCCTGCCGTCTATCACATATATCATCAACATATCCCTGGCCACAGGCGTCGTTCCCGACTGCTTCAAGTCTGCCGTTGTCCGCCCACTCATCAAGAAGCCCGGCCTTGACGTCAACGAGTTGAAGAACTACCGTCCTGTGTCCAACCTGCCCTTCCTCTCCAAGCTTCTGGAGCGTATCATCCTGGAGCAGTTGAGCGCCCACCTGTCTCGGAACTCGCTGATGCCAGTGTACCAGTCAGCGTACCGCCCTCACCACAGCACCGAGACGGCGCTCCTGCGAATCACCACGGACCTCCTGAACGCAACAGATAGCGGTCTCGTCTCTGCCCTTGTGCTGCTGGACCTTTCCGCGGCCTTCGACACGATCGACCACCAGCTACTCGTCGATCGCCTCAGTTCCACGTTCGGCATTCACGACACCGCCCTCTCTTGGTTTAGGAACTACCTCCAGAACCGCTCTCAGACAGTCACCACTGATTCGTTCTCTTCTCAGCCTGTCCCTGTCCGCTTCGGCGTCCCACAAGGATCTGTCCTCGGCCCTGTCCTTTTCACCCTGTACACCCAACCCCTCTCCCTGGTCATCGAACGCCACGGCCTGAACTACAACTCCTTTGCCGATGACACGCAGCTCCAGAACAGCGCCAAGCCGGAGGACGTTGACGATCTCCTTGGATCCATCTCCAGTTGTTTCACTGACATCAAGAACTGGATGACTGAGAACAAGCTGAAGCTGAACAGTGAGAAGACGGAGGCCCTTCTCGTTGGAACACGACAGAAGATTGCTTCCCTCACTGTGACCGACCTCCAGCTGGATGACGCGACTGTTCCATTCTCCCCTGCTGTCAAGAGCCTTGGCGTCTTTCTCGACTCCACTCTCTCCATGCAGACACACATCTCCTTCATCATCAAGACCTGCTTTTTCCACCTACGACGCATCGCCTCCATCCGTCGCTACCTCACCCACGACGCCTGTGTCAAGCTGGTTGTCTCCCTCATCTTCAGTCGTCTGGACTACTGCAACTCCCTTCTGGCTGGCCTCCCCGCCTCATCCATTCATGGCCTACAACGAGTCCAGAACGCCGCTGCCAGGCTGACGTTGAGGAAGACGAAGCGAGACCACATCACCCCCCTACTTCGCTCCTTGCACTGGCTCCCTGTCAACACCCGAATCTCCCACAAACTGTCCACTCTGGTCTACAAGTGTCTCAACGACTCTGCTCCCGAGTACCTTCAATCCTCCCTGGACCTGTACACCCAGCCCTCCGACCGTCACCTTCGTTCTGCTGCTGACCCTCTCCGCCTCCACATTCCTCGCTCGAAACTCGCATCTGCTGGTCAGCGTGCATTTCCCTCCGCGGGCCCCTCCGTCTGGAACTCCCTGCCGCTTGAGCTTCGCCAGAGCCCCTCTCTTGACGCGTTCAAGAGTAGGTTGAAGACTCAGTTCTTCCCGTAGCTGGCTGCGACTTTCATGCTCGACGTGATGTGCTGTGCCCCAAAAGACATTCTTGTGCTGTGCTCTGTGAGAGGTGTTTTCTTTGTGCTTAATATTATTTTGTTTGACCTAGCTATTGATGTGTACATTGTTGTTAAACAGTTGTTTGTTTACCAGGGTTTGCTAGTGTGTGATAGGGTTCGTGTCCGTCTGAAGATGTTAGTTTCTTTGTTAGTCCTGTGTTGACAACTCTTCGACAAGCGCTTAGAACTGTACCCACGGAATACGCGCTATATAAGCTTCATATTGATTGATTGATTGACATGCATACCGAAAGATCACCATATGTGTGAAACCATACTGCAGTGTCATTTTTCAGTAGAGAATCAACAGAAAAAGAGCGTATGTTCTCCTTCACCTTCATGTTGTCTTTCTTCAAGCCAGAAACATCTTCAGTCAGACGATTAATCACAGAGGCCTGTTATGTATTGTCATCTGCAGCTCTGCCAACTTGAGGTAGTCTGTGTTCCAATAACAATACCCTCACATGTAGTCGTGTCCCTCTTTGCAAAGGCATGATCTGGCCCTGGTCTCTCACTAGATGCAGAGGGCAAAGGAATGGCTGCTTCTGTAAATACAAAATCAAATGTATACATTAGCAATATAATCAGCATCAATGATCTTGTTATCAGATTACACATGCATCAAACTCACAGCATTTAAGCATGAAAATACCTGAGGGAAATAACTCCTGAAATTGAAAAAAACTTAGGGGTGCGGGAGATGCTCCCCGGAAATTATTTTGGAGTGTTCCATGCAAAATCAAAATTGTAGAAATCTAGTGCTATTTTTGTTGTTGCATCAATTCAATGATACATTTCTGGGAATAAAAAAAATGATTCAGCATGAGCTTTATCGATGTCTTGAAAACTGCATCACTATCTGTATCAAGTAACCTCCTTAATCTTCTCGATTCAAGAGTCTGTTGATTCAGAGATACTGTAGCAACAGATCTCTGGTTGATTGCATGCACGCGGCTTGTCGACATATGTCTAGATCTTGTTTGTTTTCTAAAATCTTGCAATTGTTTCGTGACCCTTCCTATGCATCCGTTTTGGGCTGCCGATTCATTTTAAATTTCTTATACACTGATGTAGGAAGACAATTTGAAGTCAGCAGATCATAAATTGATAAAAAAAACAAAGCTTACTTGGCTCTGAGTCTCTTCCAGATCCGATGATATTTTCAGCGTTGACACTGGGGGGTGGAAGCAAAACCGCTTGCTTGTCGTCGGTCTTCACTGAGCGGACAAAGTCACGTCTCCGACCAGTACCTTGTCCTTCTGCTAGAGTCACTTGTTCTTGATGTTCTCTCAAATCCAAGATTAAGGGTGGGTACGAAGTCAAAGGAGTTGGCATCGTTGATAGCCGTGCCATTGCCAGACACGAAGTGACGCGAGCAGACTTTTCAATGGCACAGATCTCTGGGCACGACAAACCCCTGTCGTCGGATTGCTTGCACCCATCGCGTCCTTCGCTGTTGCGCCTTCGCAATTGCACCCATCGGAAAGCCATACAATGACAAATTCTGTCCACCGTATTTCTCTGTCTTCATTGATTCCACTGTTGCACTTGCAGTTGTAAACACAACAGTTTGTCTCGTCGTCTCCGCACTTTACTTTGCACCAAGCCTCGTTGTCGATTTTTCCTTTTGCCCCTTAGTTCCGGTAGATCTGACAATAAACTTCACAGCGCATGCGCCAAAATTTAAGTGAAAAAGGTCTATTGGCTGTCGTTGTGATAGCTGCGATCGTTACCAGTACTATCCCCTGGGGGGTAGGGTGTGTTGCTGAGGCTGCTGCGCAGCACGAGATATTTACGAGTTGGCTTCGATAGTAGCAGTGTGCAATGGGTGGCATTTCTGGCTGTGTTGACCGTCAGAATTATTTTAAGAACCTGGGGCCGGTTTCATATACCGCTCTTATCCTAACTTAGGAGCTCTTAAGGGGTCAAGATGGGGTTAAGAGCAAAGTTAAGATAGGTGCGTTTCACGGACCGCTCTTTGGCCAAAGAGCGCTCCTATGTCGCTCTTAACATAGGGCAGCCCCCCCCCAGCCCTAAGTTAGGTAAGAGCAGACAGAAGCGCCCCCAACTTGCAAGGGAGATAATTTTAATCCTAAAAATGGCGGCCGTAAATGAGACTGTGAGTCGACTCGACTCGTGCATCATTTTGCGATATAACATGCGC